>NC_057802.1:352645520-352686621 GCF_018294505.1 Triticum aestivum | reverse complement strand
TACTACGTCGCCGTCTCGATCGCGCTGTCGCCCCCGGCCCGCCGCCCGTCGTCGCATCGCCGTCTCGGGCCGCCGCCCGTATGCCGCCGCCCCCCGCTCGTACACACACACATACACACACACATATTTTTTTACTTATTTTCTGTTTTCTGTTGTTTAGATTAATGTTAGATGAATTACGTAGATAAGAATGTTAGAATGTTAATGTTAGATGAATTATATGGAAAAGATGTTAAATATTAATGTCAATTTTAGATGAATTAGCTAGATATTAATTAGGTATATATATGAGATTTGAACTAGTTGAATTAATATAACTAGTTTATTTTTAGTATGAAAATTAATAGAACAAGTTTATTTTTAGTAAGAAAATTTAGGTATAAAAGATTATATGTCTTGGATAAAAGATTATTTGTCTACTAGCGCATCCCCTGCCATGCAAGAATTTTTGTCTTGGATAAGATAGGTTTCAGTGCTATGGAAACTATGGAGGTAAAGAGAGTTTACCTGAAGACCGAGCATGGTTATACTTTCAACGTCAAATTATACAATGCAGACACGTACACCTATTTTGAATGCAAAACTTGGCAAGCACTATGCAAGGCTTATGCATTTGAGCCTGATATGGTTATCACCTTTGATATTTGTCCGGAAGATGACATTGAAGGTAATAGAGACACCTGGGTCGATGTGCAGACGCCTCCAGTTCTACCATTATGTGAGTTTCTCAACCATATTGATGTCTTTGATATTGTTCATTCAAAAATAGTTGACAACTAATTTCTATTGACAGCTTATTTCCATTCAAGCAAACATGTCCAGCGCTTGGTAGACATGACCTACTACTGTCCCGGAGCTGAACTAAACTGCGAGGAGATAAGTCATTATGTTTCATGGCTTGAGGATCTTCATACTGTTAAGACAAATTTTCTTCCTGCACTTACAAATGTTAGTACTCAAAACGTGCGACCAATAGTGATCGTATTGAACTACGGTCGCATCTATTTACGAAAGATGGTAAGATTTTTACTATTTGTCCTCAGTGCATCTTTTGCATACATTATTTTTTTGCTAAACTTTCATTGCTAAGTATATTAATTACTATACGATGTTCTTCAACAAGGACTCCCGATGATAGTTGTGCCTCAGTGGATCGAGACTAAAGGTCACATGTCAATGGTTGGCTTACGGCCAAGATATCCTAGATTGCACATGAGTGCATTCAGGATTTCCAAAAGCGATGAATGCTTAATAGTGAAAGATTGGAGAAAAATTGTTAACGATCCCAGAGAAGTACTAGGCAGCAATGAGAAGCGCAGCCCATGATTAGGAGACAGGTTCATCTGCATGCTCCAGTATGATGAATCAGGAGAGCTATACATGTTATATGCTATTTTACCTGAGAGAGAGCAGCAGGAGTGATTTAGCTAGTTCATGCTCTTAGTACTTTTGTCCTCTCATGTCCGTGTTCTTCGTCCTGAACTTAATCTCAAAGGGTGATTTGCTCTTGTGGTGTTATGAACGCTTATAATATGATGACCATGTTGAACTTGATGATATCTTTGCTTCTGGTACAAGTGAATGTTTTTTCTTTAAGCTAGTGTTGGTGCTGATTAGATAGCGGTAATGACTATGATGATTAAACAGTGGTAATGACGACTATGATGATTTTTAGCTAGCTAGTTTACTGTTGTTGATGATATGATGCAAGAGTTTTTATATTAATATGATGATGATGATGAGTTATTATATCATTTATAAAAGAAACCGCAGATTAGTTTCAGCTGGATGGATCCTAGCTAAGTGATCAAGTATATGTCATATCCATATTATACTTGATCACTTAATTATAGGTGATCAAGTATAATATGGATATGGCATATACTTGATCACTTAGCTAGGATCCACATGCATCCAATCGAAACTAATCTGCGGTACTTTCACCTAATGATTTAACAACTAAAATAATCACTAAATTAAATTGAAAACACAAAATTAAAGAAAAAATAAAAAATAATACCAAAACACCCCAAACATTTAGTACCGGTTGGTGTTACCAACCGGTACTAATGTCCTGCACGCACCCGGGCCTGGCTCGTGCCACGTGGTGGCACTTTAGCGCCGGTTCGTGATGAACCGGTACTAAAGGGGGGGACCTTTAGTCCCCACTCTTTAGTGCCGGTTGTGGAACCGGCACTAAAGGCCCTTATGAACCGACACTAAAGCCCGGTTCTGCACTAGTGCGAGGCCCTCTCGCTATTACTCAATGATGCGTCAGCAAGAGGGACTATCCAAGATTTCCGACTGAACAGACATGCTCCAGGTATATCTCATTTATTATTTGCCGATGATAGTCTCCTATTTTTTAAGGGTTCTCTTGATCAAGCTTTGGCTATTAAAGATATTTTGATGGCTTATGAGGAAGGTACATGCCAATTATTAAATCCAGACAAGTGTTCCATTTTATTTGGCAAAAAGTGTCCTATTGAGATCCAGGTGTCTCTTCTGGTTATCCTTAAAATCACGTGTGATGGCTTTGAGGATAAATACCTTGGCCTCCCAGTTCCAGAAGGTCGTATGAAGGCCGGCAAATTTCAATATACAAAAGATAAAGCTCTTAAGAGGGGTTCAGACTGGATCGGAAAATATGCTTCTAGCGGGGCGAAGGAAATCCAGATTAAGTCTGTTATTCAGGCCATTATGGTCTATGCCATGAGTATTTTTAAATTCCTATGACTCTTTGTGACGAACTATCTCAAATTATAAGGAATTTTTGGTGGGGTGATGAGGAGAATAGAAGAAGAACTCATTGGTTGGCTTGGGAAAAATTAACGAAGTCAAAAGGTGAAGGGGGTATGGGATTTCGAGACCTCGGGTTTTTCAATCAAGCACTTTTGGCCAAACAAGCTTGGCGTTTGTTGGTTTTTCCAGACTCTTTGTGTGCAAAGGTGATGAAAGCTAAATATTATCCTCATGGGCATCTTATTGATATTGTCTTCCCTCAAGCGACTTCGCTTACGTGGCAAGGTATTATGCATGGACTCGAGTTGTTGAAAAGGGGTATCATCTCGAGAATCGTCGATGGTGCTAGTATAAATATTTGGAGGGATAATTGGCTTCCGAGGGATTCTGACCTAAAATTTTCTGCTAAGAGGACCAGAACGAGGGTCAAATGGGTTGCTGATTTATTCATGAGTGGCTCAAGGAGATGGGATGAGAATTTAATCAGACATCTGTTTTACCCTCGTGATGCGGAGGAAATTTTAAAGTTACGCATTCTGAATTTGAACGAGGGTGACTTCATCGCCTGGCACCATGAGAAAAATGGGTTGTTTTCAGTGAAGAGTGCGTATATGTTGGCCCTGAATATTAAGGACTCGGACATGGCACTGGGGAACTCCAGTGTATCTGTTAATGGGAAAAGGAGGCTCTGGAATATTATTTGGAAGGCTAATGTACCTTAGAAGATTAGAATCTTTGCTTGGAGGGCTGCATCTAATAGCCTAGCCGTACAAGTTAACAGAGTAAAACACCATCAAGCTACCCTAGGTACATGCTCAATCTGTGGTGTTGAAGATGAATGTGTTTTTCATGCTTTGGTATGCTGTCCCAAGGTACGTGCATTCCGTATGGGTTTGAGAGAGGTGTGGAATTTGCTGGATGAAGATATTTTAAACTGTTCTGAGCCAGACTGGTTACTTATTTTATTGGATCAGTTAAGTTCACCTATGCGTGAGCAAACAATTTTCATGTTCTGGAGAGCTTGGCATTTGAGAAATGACTTGATTTTTGGTAAAGGAAAGGAATCTATCTCGGCCTCAGTGAGTTTTATTCCAAATTATTGGGCATCATTCTCATCTTGTCATGCAAAAACGAAGGTAGAGGTAAGTAACAAAGGTAAGGGTGTGATTGATGGCTTACAACCCATTAGTAATGTGGAGAGGATTTGTGTTCCATGGCTGCCTCCCACTCCGGAATTCCTCAAGATTAATGTTGATGCAAGTTTTGTGGAGGCCATTAGCGCAGCGAGCGTTGGGGTGGTTGTTAGAAATCATTCTGGAGAAGTTCTTATTTCTTCTTGGGATTATGTTGGTACCTGTCTTAGTGCTGAGGAAGCGGAACTTCGAGCAGCCATCTCAGGCCTTTACATTGGTATCACTCTTCACAAGCCCATTATTTTGGAAACTGACTGCTCTTTTGTGGCCTTGGTTTTTGCAAATGATAACCTGGACAGGTCAAACCTGGTTGATTTGAAGAAGGAAGCGTTGAGTGTCTCCAAGATGACGAGTACTTTAAAAATCACCAAGATTAACAGGAAGGCAAATATGGTGGCGCATGAGATTGCAAAATTTAGTTTTATAAATAGTCTGGTGATATTTTTATTAATAGTGTTTCACCCTGCGTGGCAAGAGCTGTAACGAATGATTGTTCCAACATTTGTGTCAATTAATTAATATATGGATGGGGTTTTTCAAAAAAAAGGTATTACTCTCTCCATTTCAGCAACAGTTAATTCCAGACAAAGGAGTAGTATTAGTATATGAATATACAACCATCAGAAATATTCTTTCGGACACAAACTTATCAACCATTGATATTAAATTGGGTACGATTAGGTCCGACTGAGACTTTTTTCCGATAAAGTCCGACTGAGACTTACAAGTGATATAGTATAAAAAAAAAATACTGAAAAGAAATTTTTTTATACAAATCTTCATGCAAGATCAAAGGAATATAGTATCCACGGAGACATAACAAAGTCTTACTCAACTGAGACTTAGCAAAATTGATATTGATTACACGACACACCACACATAAACGTTTGTACCAAACCATCAAATTTCAAAAGCCATTATTCACAGTAGTACTATAAATAAATAATCACACGATTGTTCAATCATTCACGTATTCACAAACTAATTAACCCCTCGAAAGCATGCAGGGAGAAACTTCGTTCCCTTGGTCTTCTTCTTGCCTTGATCCTCTGGTATCTTGGGCTCCTTACTGCTAATGGTGTCAGCGACATCGTCGTCGATGACCTTCCCGGTCACGACCGGCGGGACGGGCAAGTTCTCCTCAGCGGGCTGCTCCAGCTCCCACTCACCAGTTGGCCCCAGCACCATCCCTTTGTTCCTTTCCACCCACCACGACTCCGGCACGAGGTTGTCATCCTTGAGGAAGGCGGACGACTTGTTCACCAGCGCCACGCTCCGGTTCACCTGCAGCTTAAACTCGCCCTTCTCCCCGTTCCATCCGGCCACCGTGTGCAGGATGCCCTGCAGGTTGTGGTAGTCGCCGACGTTGGTGGTGTCCGGCCTCACGTGGGGAGACTTCTTCGAGTTCACGGAGAGCTCGTCGCCGACGTTGGCGTAGCCGAGGAGGTTGCTCGGGTAGAGCGGGATGAGGTCGGGCTTGTTCCTGACGTGCAGCGCGCGGAGGCCGGGCAGCTCGTCGAACCGCTTCTTGAACTCCGGGTTGCCGACCTGCGGGCTCCCGAACACGATGGCCGTGACCGGGAAGTGGGCGTCGCCGACCTTGGACACGCCGTTGGCCACCATGTCGAAGGCGCAGAGCGTGGCCAGCGACGCGCCGAGGCTGTGGCCGGTGCAGACGATGCTGAGGCTCTCGCCCTTGTACTTGGCGACCAGCTCCCGCACCGCGGCCAGCAGCTGGTCGCGCGCGCTGTACTTGGAGAAGGGCGAGCGCTCGTCGGTGGACGTGTATATGACGTACCAGCCCTTCATGACGCGCGCGTGGCCGCGGGCCGGGTCGCCCTCCGGCAGGATGGCATCGGGGGCGACCAGGTCGGGCTTGAGCACGTCCACCCACTCGAGGTTCCGGATGGTGCCGCGCAGCGCGACGTAGATGACGCGCTGGCCCGTGGCGGCGGCGGCGGCGTCGGTGGACACGGCGACGTAGCCGATCCAGTTGGACTCCTTGCTCCACGCCTCGCGGGAGAGGGAGTGCACCATGAGCCCCGGGGGCAGCCACGTGGCCGCGGTGGCGTAGAGGTTGGCGGCCACGGATACGTCGGCCGCGGCGGGGAACTGCGTGCGGCTGAAGAGCGTGGCCCTGGAGAAGCGGCAGGTGCCGCAGTACTTGGAGTGGGCGTCGGAGTTGAAGGAGTCGTAGGTGACCTGGCACAGGTCGCCGCAGAGAAGGACGAGGCGGCGGAGCGTGAGGTCGAGCGGGTCGATGAGGCCGTCCCAGTGCGCGGAGCCCAGCAGCTCCGGCCACGCCGGGGCGCCATTGGCGCCGGCGCCGACCAGGGCGCTGGACAGGAGGACGCCTTGGCTGGCGTCCATGTGTGCGCTGAGAGCTGTGTGTGTGATGAGAAGAAGATTAGGTAGCGACTGGACAGGGCGGCAGGGGAGGTGGCCAGGTGGGGATGCTTTGAGTGGGTGCTACTAGTGGTGCAGTATGGGTTCGCGCGAGTGGTCGTTGGCGTGGCGCCAGGTGAAGGGCCGGGAACATTTGCACCGTCCCGTGTCAATGTGCCAGACTGCCGTTTCGGGCCGGGACCGCGGCACCCGTCAACTTTCCTTGCTTGTTTTGGTAGATTTTGGATGGATCATGCGTTCAAGTTAGAGCATCTCCGATGTATATTTTGCTGCTCCAAACCGATGATATAAAAATTTGAAACATCAAAAAGTGTTTTTTTTACATCTTTGAAAAAGGCTCAACTCAAATAGATGGTTTAAAATGGAGCTGTAAATAAAAAAGCAACTCCAATGGATGTTTCAAAACGAAGATGTAAAATCGGCCGGTGGCCGTGTGGCTGCTGTTCAGCCACTGTGCAGTCACTGCACAACCGCACATATTGCAAAAAAATCTAAAAACAACATAAAAAATATACAACATAGTTTTGCACAATACAACATAGTTCTTCAAATCCACGAGATCAAATGCAACACAAATACAACATAGTTTTGCACAATACAACATAGTTTTTCACAAACAAATAATGAATCTATGCAGCTCTTTCGCCATGTCATTTCCAACTCTTCCATCAAATCTTTCTGGAGTTGATCATGCACATCGGTGTCTCTAATCTCGCTATACACCTTTGTGAAACGTATGATCCGCTGTTCTTTTCGCATGGGGTTAACAGGAATGCCCATCAAGTGATATAAGCTGTAATCTAAAAAAAATTCCACGCTCGTTCTCAATGATCATATTATGCATAATCACGCAAGTAGTCATGATGTACCAAAGGATCTTTTGATCCCAGAATCTAGATATTCCCCGCACAATAGCAAATTGAGATTGCAAAATCCCCAAAGCCCTCTCAACATCTTTTCTAGCGGCCGCTTGTGCATTGTGAAAGACGAGTTCTTTCTTACCTTCGGGTTTTGCAACCGGTTTTACAAATGTACTCCACCTTGGGTAGATCCCATCTGCAAGATAGTACCCATAATTGTATGTGCGGCCATTTGCTTCGAAGGTCACTGGTGGTGCTTCTCCATTTGCTAACTTGGCAAACAGAGGTGACCGATCAAGCATGTTGATGTCGTTGCAAGATCCAGGCATCCCAAAATATGCATGCCAAATCCATGTTTCATGATCGGCAACTGCCTCAAGAATGATAGTGGCATCCTTCCCACGGCCCTTGAATTGTCCATGCCATGCTTTTGGGCAGTTCTTCCATTTCCAATGCATGCAATTCACAGACCCGAGCATACCTGGAAACCCTCGAGCTTTGTTCATCTCCAAAAGCCTCGGAGTGTCCTGAGCATTGGCTGCTCTCAAGTACTATGGACCAAACACTTCAACCATAGTCATTGCAAATTGCTTGACATAGAAAATAGAAGTGATCTCTGCCATCGCCAAGTTGTAATTAATGTAATCTGCCGGAACACCATATGCCAACATGCACAAAGCGGTAGTGACCTTCTGTTCAATGCTATGGCCAAGCAACCTGGCACAGTTCCTTCTCTGCTCGAAGGCTGGATTATGCTGCTTCACGGAATTGCAAATGTGGATGAACAAGTCTTTCGACATTCTAAAACGGTGTCGAAAGTATTTCTCCGGGAAAACAGGTGGTGATCCAAAGTAGTTGCGCATCAACCGTTTGTGTGCATCAATTTGTTCTCTTCGAATGAATGCACGACCATAGACGGAACCACCGTGCTTCGGCTTCTTCCCCTTGTGCATGGCCACTAGCATAGCAATGTCCTCTTCTTCATGCAAATCAAATTCCTCGTCCGACGATGAATCATCCACGAATGAGGAGTCAACTGAGCTCATCTGCAATGCAGATAACCACCGTCAAACATACTATCCAGTCCCAATTTAAATCATCAACTTTCGTCATTTTTCTACCTTGGGGAATTTCGTCCAACACCTTGTGCGCGGGGTGGAAGAAGATGGTCGGCGGTTGGATTGGTCGCTGCTGCGGACGACGGCGCGGAGGAGAAGGGAGCTCGGCGGCCGCGGAGAGGAGCTATACGGGCTGTCGGACCGCCGGAGTCGGCGAATCTAGCCGCGACTGCTTCTCGAAAAGGCGGCGCCGAGGCGGCTGCGAGACACCCTCCGGCAAGGGAAGCGACATGGGCTAGGGCGGCGGCGGCCATTTGGGGCGGTGGCGGCGACGGCGACGGCGGTTTGGGCGGTGCCGGCGGCGATTTCCGGCGGGGCGGGCGGGCGGTTGCGAGCGGGAAGGCAAATGAACTGGCGGTTGGTCGTTTCGCGGGCGGCCGCTGTTTTACATTAGATGTATCTCGTGATGTAAATTTGCATCACGAAGTTTTCAATTTTACATCTTCAGGTGACGATGATGTAACTTTTTTTATATATGGACCATCCGTTGGAGCAGCGTTTTCTATTCTCGAAGATCCAAAAAATAGGTATTTCTACATATGGACCGTCTATTGAAGATGCTCTTAGCCCGTTGCAGTCATAGGCCCTGGCATGGCAACATGTGGTTATATCTCCACATACTGGACGAAACAATAGTACAGGAATGTGGTGCCACACACGGAGGTGCTCAACAGCGCCACCAGAGCACCGCAATCCGCAAACACTAAACATTAGACACTCAGGCCAAGTGGAGATCCTTGTTAATCAAATGATCTTGAAAGAGTAGAAAGAGTGTGTGAAAGGATCGATATAGTTGACTAGAGGGGGGGGGGGGTAAATAGGCAACTAACAATTTTTAGCTTTTCTTTACCAATTTAAACTTTGCATCAGAGTAGGTTGTCTAGATATGCAACTAGGTGAGCAACCTATATGATGCAACAACGATAAGCACACATGCAAGCAAGAGATACAGCACAAATAAGCTTGCACAAGTAAAGGCACGAGATAACCAAGAGTGGAGCCGATGAAGACGAGGATGTGTTACCGAAGTTCCTTCCCTTTGAGAGGAAGTACGTCTCCGTTGGAGCGGTGTGGAGGCACAATGCTCCCCAAGAAGCCACTAGGGCCACCGTATTCTCCTCACGCCCTCACACAATGCGAGATGCCGTGATTCCACTATTGGTGCCCTTGGAGGCGGCGACCGAACCTTTACAAACAAGGTTGGGGCAATCTCCACAACTTAATTGGAGGCTCCCAACGATACCACGAAGCTTCACCACAATGGACTATGGCTCCGCGGTGACCTCAACCGTCTAGGGTGCTCAAACACCCAAGAGTAACAAGATCCACAAGGGATTAGTGGGGGGATTCAAATTTCTCTTGGTGGAAGTGTAGATCGGGGCCTTCTCAACCAATCCCTAGAGAATCAACAAGTTTGATTGGCTAGGGAAGGAGATCGGGCGAAAATGGAGCTTGGAGCAACAATGGAGCTTGGAGGTGGAAGAGGTAGTCAACTAGAGGAGGAAGACACCCCTTATATAGTGGAAGAACAAATCCAACCGTTATCCACCAACTCAGCCTGCGCAGCGCGGTACTACCGCACCTGAGGCGCGGTACTACCACAGGGGCACGCGGTACTACCGCAGGGCCCCGCGGTACTACCGCTGACGCAGCAGAGACCAGAACAGCCAAAAATGCACTAAAGCAGAGGGCGGTAGTACTGCTGGCACGGTACTACCGCAAGGCAGGGGCTGTCCAGGGATGGGAAGGCACGGATATAAAAATTACATCCGTGGCTACTTCCGCAGAGTTGGAGTCGATGCAAAAACCCGACGCGGTAGTACCGTAAGCCAGCAGCGGTACTACCGCGCGAGGCGCGGATGTAAAAAATTACATCCGCCCCTTACTGCCGCGTACTTGCGGAACTAAGTCAGAGACCACGGTACTACCGCTTACTAGAAGCGGTACTACCGCTTACTAGAAGCGGTACTACCATGGGTCCTTGCGGTACTACCGCACCAGCGGGCGGTACTACCGCTCTAAGGAGCAGCACTACCGCACGCCCTAGTTCGGCAAGCAAGAGCAATATTTGCATAGACAAGGAAAACATAAGATGCTCCGAAGGCTAGAGGAAAGGAGGTGCAAAGGAAGATGTGTACGTGGTGAATCCACCCAACCTTTCCAACGCGGACCCCCTCTTAATAGTACGGCTTCCCTACGACTCAATACCACCGAAAAGAAACGAAGAGAAACGCCGTCTTCTATAGCCTTCGAGGGGAACCACATCATCTTGTGCCTAGTCAATATATCTGAAATATTCGATGCACATGATTAGTCCGCAAAAGCATTGTCATCAATCACCAAAACCAACTAAGGGATAAAAATGCCCTTACAATCTCCCCCTTTTTGGTGGATTGATGACAACACGGGATTTGCACGAGGGTATAACGCAAAGAGCAAGGGCAAACCCCAAGTCTCTAAAATATAGACGGGCTCCCCTTAGATGTGTGCTATCTCGATGAGTGCTTTGGACTGCACGGCACACATACTAGGATCAACACTTTCCCTATATTTTATAGACATGGCAAATCTTGCAATAAGGCTAAAGCTAAGCAAGATAGATAGGAGCATAGTGTAATAAGCATAATAGAATAAGCTCACTACGGTACGATAGAGTGCATATGTCTTACACCATATGATTGAAGGTCTCACGAGCACAAACCAAAGCAAACCAAAGCAAACGAAATAAACGAAGTTCAACTGACCCAAACACGACACAACTCGCAAATCCTACACTCTCTCCCCCTTTGGCATCGAGACGCCAAAAAGGCAGAGAGGACACCTACAGCAATAGTGGTGGCTCAAGTGGAGTAGTCACTTGCACGCTCCCCGTCAGACTCTGCAGCTGGGACGGACTCCTCCTCAGACCCGGACCACCGATAACCCTGCTTGTGCATCCATTCTGCCTCTGGGGTGATGTTCACCTCTGACCCGCTAGATATGTTCTCGCCAAAGGTCCTGAAAATCCGCTTGTCGCGGCGGCGAGTCTCCTTGGAAGCCACATGGGTCTGGTACTGCCCCTTTGCCTGCATATAGAACAACATCTTCATCTTGTTCTTCAGTCGCTTAGCCCAAGAAGGCTCAGAGGTGGGAGGGATGTAACCCTCAGAGCTGTCCTCGTCTGCTGCCTCCTCCTCATCCTCATCTGCATCCACGTCCATGGCAGCCGCAGTATCAGCACGAGAGGTTGTGTTGGCCCACTGAGGCTTGATACGGAGGTTGATGGGCTCATGCCGGATCCAACCAGGGGCCTCAAACTCATCCTGAGGGTAGACCCGCTCCCAAGTAGCCGAGATCAACTGAAACAAATAAGGTCCATAGATGGGGACCTTGCGGTTGTAGACCGCAAACCGAAGCTCATGCCACATGATATGTGAGACATCAAGTGGTAGTGTCTGAGAGTTGCGAGCATCTTCACACAGGAGCATCATATCCACCAGATAGGCATGCACCTTGTCCTTGTCCCCAATGCGTGGGAAGAGAGTGTTGCGGAAGATCCGGTGCATGATGTCAAGAAAGGAGTTGAGTACCCAAGATGACTTGCCATTGGAGAGCCTCTTCCCCACATAGTAGGGCATAAGCTTGTTCTTATTGGCAGACTCGGGATTGGCATGAGGGCGAACACCTTGGGGTGTGGCGAGCCCCTCATCCGGAACCCCAAGCAAAGTCATGAATTCCTTCCAAGTAGCAGTCAGCTGCCGACCATTGGTCATCCAAGTCATGGTCCTTTCCTCATTGGGATGAAAATGCACTGAGGCAAAGAACTGAGCAAGGATCTCAGGATCATAGTCTTTGTGGAATGAGATGATATGCTCAATGCCAAATTGCTCCACTAGGTCTAAAGCCTCACCAAAGTATTCCCTGTTGGGGAACGTAGCAGAAATTCAAAATTTTCTACGCATCACCAAGATCAATCTATGGAGTAATCTAGCAACGAGGGGAAGGGGAGTGCATCTACATACCCTTGTAGATCGCGATGCGGAAGCATTGCAAGAACGCAGATGAGGGAGTCGTACTCGTAGCGATTCAGATCGCGGTTGATTCCGATCTAAGCACCGAAGAACGGTGCCTCCGCGTTCAACACACGTGCAGCCGGTGACGTCTCCCACGCCTTGATCCAGCAAGGAGAGAGGGAGAGGTTGGGGAAGACTCCATCCAACAGCAGCACGACGGCGTGGTGGTGGTGGAGGAGCGCGGCAATCCCGCAGGGCTTCGCCAAGCACCGCGGGAGAGGAGGAGGAGGGAGAGGGGTAGGGCTGCACCGAAAGAGAGACGTTCTCGTGTGTCTTGGGCAGCCCAAACCTCAACTATATATAGGGGGGAGGGGGCTGCGCCCCCTTTAGGGTTTCCACCCCCAAGAGGAGGCGGCCAGCCCTAGATCCCATCAAGGGGGGGCGGCCAAGGGGAGGAGAGGGGGGCGCCCCACTAGATGGGCCCTAAGGCCCATCTAGACCTAGGGTTTGCCCCGTCCCACTCTCCCATGCGCCTTGGGCCTTGGTGGGGGGGGGGGGCGCACCAGCCCACCTGGGGCTGGTCCCCTCCCACACTTGGCCCACGCAGCCTTCTGGGGCTGGTGGCCCCACTTGGTGGACCCCCGGGACCCTCCCGGTGGTCCCGGTACATTACCGATTTCACCCGAAACTTTTCCGGTGACCAAAACAGGACTTCCCATATATAAATCTTTACCTCCGGACCATTCCGGAACTCCTCGTGACGTCCGGGATCTCATCCGGGACTCCGAACAACATTCGGTAACCACGTACATACTTTCCCTATAACCCTAGCGTCATCGAACCTTAAGCGTGTAGACCCTACGGGTTCGGGAACCATGCAGACATGACCGAGACGTTCTCCGGTCAATAACCAACAGCGGGATCTGGATACCCATGTTGGCTCCCACATGTTCCACGATGATCTCATCGGATGAACCACGATGTCGGGGATTCAATCAATCCCGTATGCAATTCCCTTTGTCTAACGGTATGTTACTTGCCCGAGATTCGATCGTCGGTATCCCTATACCTTGTTCAATCTCGTTACCGGCAAGTCTCTTTACTCGTTCCATAACTCACATCATCCCGTGATCAACTCCTTGGTCACATTGTGCACATTATGATGATGTCCTACTGAGTGGGCCCAGAGATACCTCTCCGTTTACACGGAGTGACAAATCCCAGTCTCGATTCGTGCCAACCCAACAGACACTTTCGGAGATACCTGTAGTGCACCTTTATAGCCACCCAGTTACGTTGTGACGTTTGGTACACCCAAAGCATTCCTACGGTATCCGGGAGTTGCACAATCTCATGGTCTAAGGAACTGATACTTGACATTAGAAAAGCTCTGAGCAAACGAACTACACGATCTTGTGCTAGGCTTAGGATTGGGTCTCGTCCATCACATCATTCTCCTAATGATGTGATCCCATTATCACCGACATCCAATGTCCATGGTCAGGAAACCGTAACCATCTATTGATCAACGAGCTAGTCTCCTAGAGGCTTACTAGGGACATGGTGTTGTCTATGTATCCACACATGTATCTGAGTTTCCTATCAATACAATTCTAGCATGGATAATAAATGATTATCGTGAACAAGGAAATATAATAATAACCAATTTATTATTGCCTCTAGGGCATATTTTCAACAGTCTCCCACTTGCACTAGAGTCAATAATCTAGTCCACATCACCATGTGATTAGCAGTCATAGGTCACATCACCATGTGACCAACATCCAAAGAGTTCACTAGAGTCAACAATCTAGTTCACATCACTGTGTGATTAACACTCAATGAGTTCTGGTTTGATCATGTTATGCTTGTGAGAGAGGTTATTAGTCAACGGGTCTGAACCTTTCAGATCCGTGTGTGCTTTACGAATATCTATGTCATCTTTGTGGATGCTACCACGCGCTACTTGGAGCCATTTCAAGTAATTGCTCTACTATACGAATCCGGTTTACTACTCAGAGTCATCCGGATTAGTGTCAAAGTTCGCATCGACGTAACCCTTTACGACGAACTCCTTTTCACCTCCATAATCGAGAAAATTCCTTAGTCCACTAGATACTAAGGATAAGTTCGACCGCTGTCATGTGATCCATTCCCGGATCACTATTGTACTCCTTGACCAACTCATGGCAAGGCACACTTCATGTGTGGTACACAGCACAGCATACTGTAGAGCCTACGTCTGAAGCATAGGGGACGACCTTCGTCCTTTCTCTCTCTTCTGCTGTGGTCAGGTCTTGAGTCTTACTCAATACTCACACCTTGTAACACAGCCAAGAACTCCTTTGCTGATCTATTTTGAACTCTTTCAAAATCATGTCAAGGTGTGCGTTCTTTGAAAGTATCATCGGGCGTCTTGATCCATCTCTATGGATCTTGATGCCCAATATGTAAGCAGCTTTATCCAGGTCTTCCTTTGAAAAAACTCCTTTCAAACAACCCTTTATGCTTTCCAGAAATTTTACATCATTTCGGATCAACAATATGTCATTCACATATACTTATCAGAAATGTTGTAGCGCTCCCACTCACTTTATTGGAAATACAAGTTTCTCATAAACTTTGTATAAACCCAAAAACTTTGATCACTCCATCAAAGTGTATATTCTGACTCCGAGATGCTTGCTCTAATCCATGGAAGGATCGCTGGAGCTAGCATACCTTTTAGCATCCTTAGGATCGACAAAAACTTTCTGATTGTATCACATACAACCTTTCCTTACGAAAACTGGTAAGGAAACTTGTTTTGACATCCATCTACCAGATTTCACAAATGCAGCTAATGCTAACATGATTCCGACGGACTTAAGCACCGCTACGGATGAGAAAATCTCATCGTAGTCAACTCCTTGAACTTGTGGAAATACTCTTTGCCACAAGTCGAGCTTCATAGACGGTAACATTACCGTCCATGTCCATCTTCTTCTTAAAGATCCATTTACCTCAACAGCCTTACGACCATCAAGTAGTACTCTCAAAGTCTATACTTTCTTTTCATACATGGATCCTCTCGGATTTTATGGCTTCTAACCATTTGTCGGAATATGGGCCCACCATCGCTTCTCCATAGCTCGTAGGTTCAGTATTGTCCAACAACATGATATCTCAGACAGGATCACGTACCACTCTGAAGTAACACGCATCCTCGTCATCCTACGAGGTTTGGTAGTGACTTGATCTAAAGTTTCATGATCACTATCATAAGCTTCCACTTCAATTGGTGTAGGTGCCACAGGAACAACTTCCTGTGCCCTGCTACACACTAGTTGAAGTGACGGTTCAATAACCTTATCAAGTCTCCACCATCCTCCCACTCAATTCTTTCGAGAGAAACTTTTCCTCGTGAAAGGACTCGTTTCTAGAAACAATTACTTTTGCTTCCAGATCTGAAATAGGAGGTATACCCAACTGTTTTGGGTTTTCTATGAAGATGTATTTATCCGCTTTGGGTTCGAGCTTATCAGCTTGAAACTTTTTCACATAAGCTGCGCAGCCCCAAACTTTTAAGAAATGACAACTTAGGTTTCTCTAAACGGTGTCGTCTCAACGGAATTGCGTGTTGCCCCTTTTAAAGTGAATGCGGTTGTCTCTAATGCCTAACCCATAAACGATAGTGGTAATTCGATAAGAGACATCATGTTATGCACCATATCCAATAGGGTGCAGTTATGATGTTCGGACACACCATCACACTATGGTGTTCCAGGCGGTATTAATTGTGAAACACTTTCCACATTGTCTTAATTGTGTGCCAAACTCGTAACTCAGATACTCATCTCTATGATTATATCACAGACATTTTATCCTCTTGTCACGACGATCTTCAACTTCACTCTGAAATTACTTGAACCTTTCAATAATTCAGACTTGTGTTCCATCAAGTAAATACACTCAGCATCTACTCAAATCATCTGTGAAGTTAGAACTTAACGATATCCACTGCATGCCTCAGCACTCATTGGACTGCACACATCAAAATGTATTACATCCAACAAGTTGCTCTCTTGTTCCATCTTACTGAAAATGAGGCTTTTCAGTCATCTTGCCCATGTGGTATGATTTGCATGTCTCAAGTGATTCAAAATCAAGTGAGTCCAAACGTTCCATCTTCATGGAGTTTCTTCATGCATATATACCAATAGACATGGTTCGCATGTCTCAATCTTTTCAAAAACGACTGAGTCCAAAGATCCATCTACATGGAGCTTCTTCATGCGTTCTATACCAATATGACTCAAATTGCAGTGCCACAAGTATGTGGTACTATCTTTACTATTTTATATCTTTTGGCACGAACATGTGTATCACTACGATCGAGATTCATTTTAGGTGCAAGACCATTGAAGGTATTATTCAAATAAACAGAGTAACCATTATTCTCCTTAAATGAATAACCGTATTGCGATAAACATAATCCAATCATGCTCAACGCAAACACCAAATCTCGATGGTAGAGGGAGCATGCGATGCTTGATCACATCAACCTTGGAAACACTTCCAACACATATCGTCATCTCACCTTTAGCTAGTCTCCGTTTATTCCGCAGCTTTTATTTCGAGTTACTAACACTTAGCAACCGAACCGGTATCTAATACCCTGGTGCTGCTAGGAGTACTAGTAAAGTACACATTCATATAATGTATATCCAATATACTTCTGTCGACCTTGCCTGCCTTCTCATCTACCAAGTATCTAGGGTAGTACTGCTTCAGTGACCGTTCCCCTCATTACAGAAGCACTTAGTCTCGGGTTTGGGTTCAACCTTGGGATTCTTCACTAGAGCAGCAAATGATTTGTTGTTTCATGAAGTATCCCTTTTGCCCTTGCCCTTCTAGAAACTAGTGGTTTTACTAACCATCAACAATTGATGCTCCTTCTTGATTTCTACTTTCGCGGTGTCAAACATCGCGAGTTGCTTCAAGGATCATCATGTCTATCCCTGATATGTTATAGTTCATCACGAAGCTCTAATAGCTTGGTGGGAGTGACTATGGAGAACCATCACTATCTCATCTGGAAGATTAACTCCCACTCGATTCAAGTGATTGTGGCACTCAGACAATCTAAGCACATGCTCAACGATTGAGCTTTTCTCCCTTAGTCTGCAGGCTTAAGAAACTTGTCAGAGGTCTCATACCTCTTGACGTGGGCACTAGTCTGAAATCCCAATTTCAGTCTTCGGAACATCTCACATGTTCTGCGACGTTTCAAAAACCGTCTTTGGTGCCACAATTCTAAACCGTTAGCATTACGCATTGAACTATCACGTAGTCATCAAAACGTGTATGTCAGATGTTTCGCAACATCTACAGATGACGCTGAGGTTCAGCACACCGAGCGGTGCATTAAGGACATAAGCCTTCTGTGCAGCAATGAGGACAATCCTCAGTTTACGGACCCAGTCCGCATAATTGCTACTACCAACTTTCAACTAAATTTTCTCTAGGAACATATCTTAAACAGTAGAACTAAAGCGTATGACATAATTTGCAAAGACCTTTTTGACTATGTTCATGATAATGAAGTTCATCTGATTATGAACTCCCACTCAGATAGACATCCCTCTAGTCATCTAAGTGATACATGATCCGAGTCAAACTAGGCCGTGTCCGATCATCACGTGAGACGGACTAGTCATCATCGGTGAACATCTCCATGTTGATCGTATCTACTATACGACTCATGTTCGACCTTTCGGTCTCTTGTGTTCCGAGGCCATGTCTGTACATGCTAGGCTCGTCAAGTCAACCTAAGTGTTTGCATGTGTTCCGAGGCCATGTCTGTACATGCTAGGCTCGTCAACACCCGTTGTATTCGAACGTTAGAATCTATCACACCTGATCATCACGTGGTGCTTCGAAACAACGAACCTTCGCAACGGTGCACAGTTAGGGGGAACATGTCTCTTGAAATTTTAGTGAGGGATCATCTTATTTACTACCGTCGTTCTAAGCAACTGAGATGCATAACATGATAAACATCACATGCAATCAAATAGTGACATGATATGGCCAATATCATTTTGCTCCTTTGATCTCCATCTTCGGGGCACCATGATCATCTTTGTCACCGGCATGACACCAGGATCTCCATCATCATGATCTCCATCATTGTGTCTTCATGAAGTTGTCACGCCAACGATTACTTCTACTTCTATGGCTAACGCGCTTAGCAATAAAGTAAAGTAATTTACATGGCGTTATTCAATGACACGCAGGTCATACAAAAAATAAAGACAACTCCTATGGCTCCTGCCGGTTGTCATACTCATCGACATGCAAGTCGTGATTCCTATTACAAGAATATGATCAATCTCATACATCACATATATCATTCATCACATCTTCTGGCCATATCACATCACAAGGCACATGCTGCAAAAACAAGTTAGACGTCCTCTAATTGTTGTTGCAAGTTTTTACGTGGCTTGTATAGGTTTCTAGCAAGAACGTTTCTTACCTACGTAAGACCACAACATGATATGCCAATTTCTATTTACCCTTCTTAAGGACCCTTTTCATCGAATCCGTTCCGACTAAAGTGGGAGAGACAGACACCCGCTAGCCACCTCATGCAACTAGTGCATGTCAGTCGGTGGAACCTGTCTCACGTAAGCGTACGTGTAAGGTCGGTCCGGGCCGCTTCATCCCACAATGCCGCCAAAACAAGATAAGACTAGTAACGGCAAGAAGAATTGGCAACATCTACGCCCACAACTACTTTATGTTCTACTCGTGCATACAAACTACGCATAGACCTAGCTCATGATGCCACTGTTGGGGAACGTAGCAGAAATTCAAAATTTTCTACGCATCACCAAGATCAATCTATGGAGTAATCTAGCAACGAGGGGAAGGGGAGTGCATCTACATACCCTTGTAGATCACGGTGCGGAAGCGTTGCAAGAACGCGGATGAGGGAGTCATACTCGTAGCGATTCAGACCGCGGTTGATTCCGATCTAAGCACCGAAGAACGGTGCCTCCGCGTTCAACACACGTGCAGCCCGGTGACGTCTCCCACGCCTTGATCCAGCAAGGAGAGAGGGAGAGGTTGGGAAGACTCCATCCAGCAGCAGCACGACGGCGTGGTGGTGGTGGAGGAGCGTGGCAATCCCGCAGGGCTTCGCCAAGCACCGCGGGAGAGGAGGAGGAGGGAGAGGGGTAGGGCTGCACCGAAAGAGAGACGTTCTCGTGTGTCTTGGGCAGCCCAAACCTCAACTATATATAGGGGGGGAGGGGGCTGCGCCCCCCTCTAGGGTTCCCACCCCAAGAGGAGGCGGCCAGCCCTAGATCCCATCCAAGGGGGGCGGCCAAGGGGAGTAGAGGGGGGGGCGCCACTAGGGTGGGCCTCAAGGCCCATCTGGACCTAGGGTTTGCCCCCTCCCACTCTCCCATACGCTTGGGCCTTGGTGGGGGGCGCACCAGCCCACCTGGGGCTGGTCCCCTCCCACACTTGGCCCACACAGCCTTCTGGGGCTGGTGGCCCCACTTGGTGGACCCCTGGGACCCTCCCGGTGGTCCCGGTACATTACCGATATCACCCGAAACTTTTCCGGTGACCAAAACAGGACTTCCCATATATAAATCTTTACCTCCGGACCATTCCGGAACTCCTCGTGACGTCCGGGATCTCATCCGGGACTCCGAACAATATTCGGTAACCACGTACATACTTTCCCTATAACCCTAGCGTCATCGAACCTTAAGTGTGTAGACCCTACGGGTTCGGGAACCATGCAGACATGACCGAGACGTTCTCCGGTCAATAACCAACAGCGGGATCTGGATACCCATGTTGGCTCCCACATGTTCCACGATGATCTCATCGGATGAACCACGATGTCGGGGATTCAATCAATCCCGTATGCAATTCCCTTTGTCTATCGGCATGTTACTTGCCCGAGATTCGATCGTCGGTATCCCTATACCTTGTTCAATCTCATTACCGGCAAGTCTCTTTACTCGTTCCGTAACTCACATCATCCCGTGATCAACTCCTTGGTCACATTGTGCACATTATGATGATGTCCTACCGAGTGGGCCCAGAGATACCTCTCCGTTTACACGGAGTGACAAATCCCAGTCTCGATTCGTGTCAACCCAACAGACACTTTTGGAGATACCTGTAGTGCACCTTTATAGCCACCCAGTTACGTTGTGACGTTTGGTACACCCAAAGCATTCCTACGGTATCCGGGAGTTGCACAATCTCATGGTCTAAGGAACTGATACTTGACATTAGAAAAGCTCTGAGCAAACGAACTACACAATCTTGTGCTAGGCTTAGGATTGGGTCTCGTTCATCACATCATTCTCCTAATGATGTGATCCCGTTATCACCGACATCCAATGTCCATGGTCAGGAAACCGTAACCATCTATTGATCAACGAGCTAGTCTCCTAGAGGCTTACTAGGGACATGGTGTTGTCTATGTATCCACACATGTATCTGAGTTTCCTATCAATACAATTCTAGCATGGATAATAAACGATTATCGTGAACAAGGAAATATAATAATAACCAATTTATTATTGCCTCTAGGGCATATTTCCAACATTCCCGGTGCGCCTCTTTTCGCATGTGATGCATGTTGATCCACTTCACCTCCACATAGGTGTTTTGCTTAGCCTTGATGACATCCAGATAAATGAGATTCTGCTGCTTGGTCCAGAATAGCTCATTCCCTCGAAAGTTTGCACGAGGGTTTCCATATGGATTGATCTTCCTCCGAGAGATGAACTCAGCAAGCGGTATCTCATCCATACCCTTGGCGGGTTCCTTCTCTTTGGTGGCGGTGGTCTTGGTTCTGCGTTGGGGGGCATTGGAGCCCTCTGCTGCCTCTGTGTTGCGCATACGCTTGGATCCCGTGTCACGGCTTGGATTTTAGCGGCGAGCCGGAGCACCTGAGCCACCACCTAAAACACACACCACAAAACAAACACGCACAAAACGCGAGAAGGATCAATGCAAAGACCACAACAAGGCAGGTGAAACAAGTAGACATGGCACGTGAGAAGTGCCACAAGAGGGATTTGAGACAACGGTAGTATCGTGTGTTGCGCCACGTGCGGTAGTACAGCTCTAAGGAGCGGTAGTACCGTAGACACGGTAGTACCGCACCAGCAGGGCAGTAGTACCGCACCTGAAGAGCGGTAGTACCGCACGGTGCAGATCTGAAACAGCCATGGAGATCTGAGCACAACCGTGTCAACACGCGGTACTACGGTCGATCAAATCCATCACGGGACAACTATAGCAAGTACCATCACTACACAAAACTACTCTCCTACATCCTACTCTTGCATATATTTGGCCTAAAATCTCAAGAACAACTTGCATCTCCCCAAAACCTAAAAACAACAAGACGAACAAGAAAAAGGGAGGGATTGGGGAGAAACCTTGTTCCATGGCAAGAGGGAATGGTGGGGAACGATCCCATCGGTCGGAATCCGAGGAGATCCGGCAAGGACCTCCGGCGCCGTTCTTGAGCGAGAGAGAGAGAGAGAGAGAGAGAGAGAGAGAGACGGAGTGGGGAGAGAGACGAATGGGTATGGGGGAGTTAGAACTCCCCCTGCCCGTGTTTAACCCCCACACGCCCTCGACCGCATGGTAGTACCGCATATCATCGCGCTACTACCGCCCCGGGCGGAAGTACCGCACCGTGACTTTAGTACCGCTCCCCCAGGTGGCAGTAGAAAATTACTGCCGCGCAGGGTGCGGAAGTACCGTGTGCTCCTTACGCAGTAGTACCGCATGTCATTGCGGTAGTACCGCCCGGGCGGAAGTACCGCACCGAGGCCATAGTACCGCTCTCCCAGGAGGCAGTAAAAAATTACTGCCGCGCTAGGTGCGGAAGTACCGCCCCCCCCCCCTTGCGGTAGTACCGTGTGTAGGGGAACGTAGCAGAAATTCAAAATTTTCTACGCATCACCAAGATCAATCTATGGAGTAACCTAGCATCGAGGGGAAGGGGAGTGCATCTACATACCCTTGTAGATCGCGATGCAGAAGCGTTGCAAGAACGCGGATGAAGGAGTCATACTCGTAGCGATTCAGATCGCGGTTGATTCCGATCTAAGCGCCGAACCACGGCGCCTCCGCGTTCAACACACGTGCAGCCCGGTGACGTCTCCCACGCCTTGATCCAGCAAGGAGAGAGGGAGAGGTTGGGGAAGACTCCATCCAGCAGCAGCACGACGGCGTGGTGGTGATGGAGGAGCGTGGCAATCCCGCAGGGCTTCGCCAAGCACCGCGGGAGAGGAGGAGGAGGGAGAGGGGAAGGGCTGCGCCGAAAGAGAGACGTTCTCGTGTGTCTTGGGCAGCCCAAACCTCAACTATATATAGAGGGGGAGGGGGCTGCGCCCCCCTCTAGGGTTCCCACCCCAAGAGGAGGCGGCCAACCCTAGATCCCATCCAAGGGGGGCGGCCAAGGGGAGGAGAGGGGGGGCGCCACTAGGGTGGGCCTCAAGGCCCATCTGGACCTAGGGTTTGCCCCCTCCCACTCTCCCATGCGCTTGGGCCTTGGTGGGGGGGGGCGCACCAGCCCACCTGGGGCTGGTCCCCATCCACACTTGGCCCACACAGCCTTCTGGGGCTGGTGGCCCCACTTGGTGGACCCCCGGGACCCTCCCAGTGGTCCCGGTACATTACCGATATCACCCGAAACTTTT
This sequence comes from Triticum aestivum, assembly GCF_018294505.1. Taxonomy (NCBI): domain Eukaryota; kingdom Viridiplantae; phylum Streptophyta; class Magnoliopsida; order Poales; family Poaceae; genus Triticum; species Triticum aestivum. The sequence goes on along the minus strand of NC_057802.1, from coordinate 352,663,577 downwards.
CCTGTGACCAAAACAGGACTTCCCATTTATAAATCTTTACCTCCGGACCATTCCGGAACTCCTCGTGACGTCCGGGATCTCATCCGGGACTCCGAACAACATTTGGTAACCACGTACATACTTTCCCTATAACCCTAGCGTCATCGAACCTTAAGTGTGTAGACCCTACGGGTTCGGGAACCATGCAGACATGACCGAGACGTTCTCCGGTCAATAACCAACAGCGGGATCTGGATACCCATGTTGGCTCCCACATGTTCCACGATGATCTCATCGGATGAACCACGATGTCGGGGATTCAATCAATCCCGTATGCAATTCCCTTTGTCTATCGGCATGTTACTTGCCCGAGATTCGATCATCGGTATCCCTATACCTTGTTCAATCTCGTTACCGGCAAGTCTCTTTACTTGTTCCGTAACTCACATCATCCCGTGATCAACTCCTTGGTCACATTGTGCACATTATGATGATGTCCTACCGAGTGGGCCCAGAGATACCTCTCCGTTTACACGGAGTGACAAATCCCAGTCTCGATTCGTGCCAACCCAACAGACACTTTCGGAGATACCTGTAGTGCACCTTTATAGTCACCCAGTTACGTTGTGACGTTTGGTACACCCAAAGCATTCCTACGGCATCCGGGAGTTGCACAATCTCATGGTCTAAGGAACTGATACTTGACATTAGAAAAGCTCTGAGCAAACGAACTACACGATCTTGTGCTAGGCTTACGATTGGATCTTGTCCATCACATCATTCTCCTAATGATGTGATCCCGTTATCAACGACATCCAATGTCCATGGTCAGGAAACCGTAACCATCTATTGATCAACGAGCTAGTCTCCTAGAGGCTTACTAGGGACATGGTGTTGTCTATGTATCCACACATGTATCTGAATTTCCTATCAATACAATTCTAGCATGGATAATAAACGATTATCATGAACAAGGAAATATAATAATAACCTATTTATTATTGCCTCTAGGGCATATTTCCAATAGTCTCCCACTTGCACTAGAGTCAATAATCTAGTTCACATCACCATGTGATTAACACTGACAGGTCACATCACCATGTGACCAACATCCAAAGAGTTTACTAGAGTCAACAATCTAGTTCACATCATTATGTGATTAACACTCAATGAGTTCTGGTTTGATCATGTTATGCTTGTGAGAGAGGTTATTAGTCGACGGGTCTGAACCTTTCAGATCCGTGTGTGCTTTACGAATATCTACGTCATCTTGTGGATGCTACCACGAGCTATTTGGAGCCATTTCAAATAATTGCTCTACTATACGAATCCGGTTTACTACTCAGAGTCATCCGGATTAGTGTCAAAGTTCGCATCGACGTAACCCTTTACGACGAACTCCTTTTCACCTCCATAATCGAGAAAATTCCTTAGTCTACTAGATACTAAGGATAAGTTCGACCGCTATCATGTGATCCATTCCCGGATCACTATTGTACCCCTTGACCAACTCATGGCAAGGCACACTTCATGTGCGGTACACCGCATAGCATACTGCAGAGCCTACGTCTGAAGCATAGGGGATGACCTTCGTGCTTTCTCTTTCTTCTGCTGTGGTCAGGTCTTGAGTCTTACTCAATAATCACACCTTGTAACATAGCCAAGAACTCCTTCTTTGTTGATCTATTTTGAACTCTTTCGAAATCATGTCAAGGTGTGCGTTCTTTGAAAGTATCATCGAGCGTCTTGATCTATCTCTATAGATCTTGATGCTCAATATGTAAGCAGCTTTTATCCAGGTCTTCCTTTGAAAAACTCCTTTCAAACAACTCTTTATGCTTTCCAGAAATTTTACATCATTTCGGATCAACAATATGTCATTCACATATACTTATCAGAAATGTTGTAGCGCTCCCACTCACTTTATTGGAAATACAAGTTTCTCATAAACTTTGTATAAACCCAAAATCTTTGATCATCTCATCAAAGCGTACATTCCAACTCCGAGATGCTTACTCTAGTCCTTAGAAGGATCGCTGGAGCTAGCATACCTTTTAGCATCCTTAGGATGGACAAAACCTTTCTGATTGTATCACATACAACCTTTCCTTACGAAAACTGGTAAGGAAACTTGTTTTGACATCCATCTGCCAGATTTCATAAATGCAGCTAATGCTAACATGATTCTGACGGACTTAAGCATCGCTACGGATGAGAAAATCTCATCGTAGTCAACTCCTTGAACTTGTGGAAATACTCTTAGCCACAAGTCGAGCTTCATAGACGGTAACATTACCGTCCACGTCCGACTTCTTCTTAAGGATCCATTTATCTCGGATTTCATGGCTTCTAACCATTTGTCGGAATATGGGCCCACCATCGCTTCTCCATAGCTCGTAGGTTCATTGTTGTCTAGCAACATGACTTCCAAGACAGGATCACGCATTACTCTGAAGTAGTACGCATCCTCGTCGTCCTACGAGGTTTGGTAGTGACTTGATCCGAAGTTTCATGATCACTATCATAAGCTTCCACTTCAATTGGTGTAGGTGCCACAGGAACAACTTCCTGCGTCTTGCTACACACTAGTCGAAGTTATGGTTCAATAACCTCATCAAGTCTCCACCATCCTCCCACTCAATTCTTTCGAGAGAAACTTTTCCTCGACAAAGGACCTGTTTCTAGAAGCAATTACTTTTGCTTCCAGATCTGAAATAGGAGGTATACCCAACTGTTTTGGGTATTCTATGAAGACGCATTTATCCGCTTTGGGTTCGAGCTTATCAGCCTGAAACTTTTTCACATAAGCATCGCAGCCCCAAACTTTTAAGAAACGACAACTTAGGTTTCTCTAAACGGTGTCGTCTCAACGGAATTGCGTGGTGCCCCTTTTAAAGTGAATGCGGTTGTTTCTAATGCCTAACCCATAAACGATAGTGGTAATTCGATAAGAGACATCATGTTATGCACCATATCCAATAGGGTGCAGTTATGATGTTCGGACACACCATCACACTATGGTGTTCCAGGCGGTCTTAATTGTGAAACACTTTCCACAATGTCTTAATTGTGTGCCAAACTCGTAAATCAGATACTCATCTCTATGATTATATCACAGACATTTTATCCTCTTGTCACGACGATCTTCAACTTCACTCTGAAATTACTTGAACCTTTCAATAATTCAGACTTGTGTTTCATCGAGTAAATACACTCAGCATCTACTCAAATCATCTGTGAAGTAAGAACATAACGATATCCACTGCATGCCTCAGCACTCATTGGACTGCATACATCAAAATGTATTACTTCCAATAAGTTGCTCTCTTGTTCCATCTTACTGAAAACGAGGCCTTTCAGTCATCTTGCCCATGTGGTATGATTTGCATGTCTCAAGTGATTCAAAATCAAGTGAGTCCAAACGATCCATCTTCATGGAGTTTCCTCATGCATATATACCAATAGACATGGTTCACATGTCTCAATCTGTTCAAAAACGAGTGAGTCCAAAGATCCATCTACATGGAGCTTCTTCATGCGTTCTATACCAATATGACTCAAGTGGCAGTGCCACAAGTATGTGGTACTATCATTACTATCTTATATCTTTTGGCATGAACATGTGTATCACTACGATCGAGATTCATTTTAGGTGCAAGACCATTGAAGGTATTATTCAAATAAACAGAGTAACCATTATTCTCCTTAAATGAATAACCGTATTGCGATAAACATAATCCAATCATGCTCAACGCAAACACCAAATCTCGATGGTAGAGGGAGCATGCGATGCTTGATCACATCAACCTTGGAAACACTTCCAACACATATCGTCATCTCACCTTTAGCTAGTCTCCATTTATTCTGCAGCTTTTATTTCGAGTTACTAACATTTAGCAACTGAACCGGTATCTAATACCCTGGTGCTGATAGGAGTACTAGTAAAGTACACATTCATATAATGTATATCCAATATACTTCTGTCGACCTTCCCTGCCTTCTCATCTACCAAATATCTAGGGTAGTACTGCTTCAGTGACCGTTCCTCTCATTACAGAAGCACTTAGTCTCGGGTTCGGGTTCAACCTTGGGATTCTTCACTAGAGCAGCAAATGACTTGCTGTTTCATGAAGTATCCCTTTTGCCCTTGCCCTTCTAGAAACTAGTGGTTTTACTAACCATCAACAATTGATGCTCCTTCTTGATTTCTACTTTCGCGGTGTCAAACATCGCGAATAGCTCAAGGATCATCATATCTATCCCTGATATGTTATAGTTCATCATGAAGCTCTAATAGCTTGGTGGTAGTGACTATGGAGAATCATCACTATCTCATCTGGGAGATTAACTCCCACTCGATTCAAGCGATTGTGGTACTCAGACAATCTGAGCACATGCTCAACGATTGAGCTTTTCTCCCTTAGTTTGCAGGCTTAAGAAACTTGTCAGAGGTCTCATACCTCTTGACGTGGGCACTAGTCTGAAATCCCAATTTCAGTCTTCAGAACATCTCATATGTTCTGCGACGCTTCAAAACGTCTTTTGTGCCACAATTCTAAACCATTAGCATTACGCACTGAACTATCACGTAGTCATCAAAACGTGTATGTCAGATGTTTCGCAACATCTACAGACAATGCTGAGGTTCAGCACACCGAGCGGTGCATTAAGGACATAAGCCTTCTGTGCAGCAATGAGGACAATCCTCAGTTTACGGACCCAGTCTGCATAATTGCTACTACCAACTTTCAACTAAATTTTCTCTAGGAACGTATCTTAAACAGTAGAACTAGAGCGTATGACATAATTTGCAAAGACCTGTTGACTATGTTCATGATAATGAAGTTCATCTTATTATTTAATGAACTCCCACTCAGATAGACATCCCTCTAGTCATCTAAGTGATACATGATCCGAGTCAAACTAGGCCGTGTCCGATCATCACGTGAGACGGACTAGTCATCATCGGTGAACATCTCCATGTTGATCGTATCTAATATACGACTCATGCTCGACCTTTCGGTCTCTTGTGTTCCGAGGCCATGTCTGTACATGCTAGGCTCGTCAAGTCAACCTAAGTGTTTTGCATGTGTTCCGAGGCCATGTCTGTACATGCTAGGCTCGTCAACACCCGTTGTATTCGAACGTTAGAATCTATCACACCCGATCATCACGTGGTGCTTCGAAACAACGAACCTTCGCAACGGTGCACAGTTAGGGGGAACACGTCTCTTGAAATTTTTAGTGAGGGATCATCTTACTTACTACCGTTGTTCTAAGCAAATAAGATGCATAACATGATAAACATCACATGCAATCAAATAGTGACATGATATGGCCAATATCATTTTTCTCCTTTGATCTCCATCTTCGGGGCACCATGATCATCTATGTCACCGGCATGACACCATGATCTCCATCATCATGATCTCCATCATTGTGTCTTCATGAAGTTGTCACGCCAACGATTACTTCTACTTCTATGGCTAAAGCGCTTAGCAATAAAGTAAAGTAATTTACATGGCGTTAATCAATGACACGCAGGTCATACAAAAAATAAAGACAACTCCTATGGCTCCTGCCGGTTGTCATACTCATCGACATGCAAGTCGTGATTCCTATTACAAGAATATGATCAATCTCATACATCACATATATCATTCATCACATCTTCTGGCCATATCACATCACATAGCACATGCTGCAAAAACAAGTTAGACGCCCTCTAATTGTTGTTGCAAGTTTTTTTTACGTGGCTTGTATAGGTTTCTAGCAAGAACGTTTCTTACCTACGTAAGACCACAACGTGATATGCCAATTTCTATTTACCCTTCATAAGGACCCTTTTCATCGAATCCGTTCCGACTAAAGTGGGAGAGACAGACACCCGCTAGCCACCATATGCAACTAGTGCATGTCAGTCGGTGGAACCTGTCTCACGTAAGCGTACGTGTAAGGTCGGTCCGGGCCGCTTCATCCCACAATGCCGCCGAAACAAGATAAGACTAGTAGCGGCAAGAAGAATTGGCAACATCAACGCCCACAACTACTTTGTGTTCTACTCGTGCATAGAAACTACGCATAGACCTAGCTCATGATGCCACTGTAGGGGAACGTAGCAGAAATTCAAAATTTTCTACGCATCACCAAGATCAATCTATGGAGTAACCTAGCAACGAGGGGAAGGGGAGTGCATCTACATACCCTTGTAGATCGCGATGCGGAAGCGTTGCAAGAACGCGGATGAAGGAGTCATACTCGTAGTGATTCAGATCGCGGTTGATTCCGATCTAAGCGCCGAACCACGGCGCCTCCGCGTTCAACACACGTGCAGCCCGGTGACGTCTCCCACGCCTTGATCCAGCAAGGAGAGAGGGAGAGGTTGGGGAAGACTCCATCCAGCAGAAGCACGACGGCGTGGTGGTGATGGAGGAGCGTGGCAATCCCGCAGGGCTTCGCCAAGCACTTCGGGAGAGGAGGAGGGAGAGGGGAAGGGCTGCGCCGAAAGAGAGACGTTCTCGTGTGTCTTGGGCAGCCCAAACCTCAACTATAGATAGGGGGAGGGGGCTGCGCCCCCCTCTAGGGTTCCCACCCCAAGAGGAGGCGGCCAGCCCTAGATCCCATCCAAGGGGGCGGCCAAGGGGAGGAGAGGGGGGGCGCCACTAGGGTGGGCCTCACGGCCCATCTGGACCTAGGGTTTGCCCCCTCCCGCTCTCCCATACGCTTGGGCCTTGGTGGGGGCGCACCAGCCCACCTGGGGCTGGTCCCCTCCCACACTTGGCCCACACAGCCTTCTGGGGCTGGTGGCCCCACTTGGTGGACCCCCGGGACCCTCCCTGTGGTCCCGGTACATTACCGATATCACCCGAAACTTTTCCGGTGACCAAAACAGGACTTCCCATATATAAATCTTTACCTCCGGACCATTCCGGAACTCCTCGTGACGTCCGGGATCTCATCCGGGACTCCGAACAATATTCGGTAACCACGTACATACTTTCCCTATAACCCTAGCGTCATCGAACCTTAAGTGTGTAGACCCTACGGGTTCGGGAACCATGCAGACATGACCGAGACGTTCTCCGGTCAATAACCAACAGCGGGATCTGGATACCCATGTTGGCTCCCACATGTTCCACGATGATCTCATCGGATGAACCACGATGTCGGGGATTCAATCAATCCCGTATGCAATTCCCTTTGTCTATCGACATGTTACTTGCCCGAGATTCGATCGTCGGTATCCCTATACCTTGTTCAATCTCGTTACCGGCAAGTCTCTTTACTCGTTCCGTAACTCACATCATCCCGTGATCAACTCCTTGGTCACATTGTGCACATTATGATGATGTCCTACCGAGTGGGCCCATAGATACCTCTCCGTTTACATGGAGTGACAAATCCCAGTCTCGATTCGTGCCAACCCAACAGACACTTTCGGAGATACCTGTAGTGCACCTTTATAGTCACCCAGTTACGTTGTGACGTTTGGTACACCCAAAGCATTCCTACGGTATCCGGGAGTTGCACAATCTCATGGTCTAAGGAACTGATACTTGACATTAGAAAAGCTTTGAGCAAACGAACTACACGATCTTGTGCTAGGCTTAGGATTGGGTCTTGTCCATCACATCATTCTCCTAATGATGTGATCCCGTTATCAACGACATCCAATGTCCATGGTCAGGAAACCGTAACCATCTATTGATCAACGAGCTAGTCTCCTAGAGGCTTACTAGGGACATGGTGTTGTCTATGTATCCACACATGTATCTGAGTTTCCTATCAATACAATTCTAGCATGGATAATAAACGATTATCATGAACAAGGAAATATAATAATAACCTATTTATTATTGCCTCTAGGGCATATTTCCAACACCGTGGTACGCCGCGGTAGTACCGCGAGCTCAAGAATTGATAGTTTCAACCAAAAGAGAGGACACCGAAGCACGGAACCTTCAAGCGAGAGACCACACCAAAGAGCTAACACACTGGACACCACAAGCACATGCTCGGCACGAAGGAAGAGAGGCAAGAGACAACACAGACCAAAAACGAGACACAAACTCTCCAAGGAGAGGGCGGTGGCCGGAGCCACCTATGTTTGAGTCAATTGGTATGGCACCGCGAAGAATTATCCTTGGGCCCATGACCAAAACTCGTCTTTGAAGCACAAGTACCATCAAAAATGGCTAATGTGAAAGAGTTGATCACTTTATGCATAATGGGGGGAGGGATAGTTCATTGAGAGAACAACACTCCCCCTATGTCCATGCCTACACCTAGATTAGACAACAAGTTGAGTGTGGTGGGGTGTGCAAGGGTTCAAGCAACATTGCTCGAATCAATGATATTTAGCTCATGCCTTAACTCGCGAAATCTTGCTTCATCCAAAGGCTTCATGAAAATATCTGCAAGGTTATCATGGGTGTTGACGTAGTTGAGCTCGATCTCCCCTCGCCTAATGGGATCTCGGATGAAGTGATGCCGAATCTCAATATGCTTCATCTTGAAGTGTTGCACGAGGTTGAGAGAAATCTTGATGGCACTTTCATTATCACACAAAAGAGGCACTTTGTCACAAATGACACCATAAGCCTTTAAAGTTTGCCTCATCCATAAGAGTTGTGCACAACAACTACCGGCCGCCACATACTCCGCTTCGGTGGACGAGAGAGACACACAACTTTGCTTTTTAGAAGACCAACTTACCAAAGAGCAACCAAGGAATTGGAACCCTCCGGAAGTGGACTTCCTATCCACTTTGTCTCCCGCCCAATCGGAGTCCGAATACCCTACAAGCTTGAAGTTTGCTCCTCTTGGGTACCATAAGCCAAAGTTTGGGGTATGAGCCAATATCGAAAGATTCGCTTGACCGCCACAAAGTGGCTTTCCTTAGGTGCGGCTTGAAACCGTGCACAAATTCCCACACTCAACATGATATCCGGTCTAGATGCACAAAGGTAAAGCAAGGACCCAATCATGGAGCGATATACCTTTTGATCCACCGCTTTACCATTGGGATCGATGTCAAGTTGGCACTTGGTGGGCATTGGAGTGGACACCGGCTTGACATCACTTAGCTTGAATCTCTTGAGCATGTCTTGAGTGTATTTGGCTTGGTTGATGAAGGTTCCTTCTCTTCTTTGCTTTACTTCGAAACCGAGAAAGAACTTCAACTCTCCCATGGAAGACATCTTGAACTTTGAGGTCATGAGTGCGGCAAATTCCACATTGAAATCTTTGTTAGGGGAACCAAAGATAATGTCATCAACATATAGTTGGCACACAAACAACTCCCCTTTGACCTTCTTAGTAAAAGAGTGGGATCGATTAGCCCAACTTCAAACCCACGATCTTGTAACAACTCGGTAAGGTGGTCATACCACGCACGTGGGGCTTGTTTAAGGCCATAGAGTGCCTTATCGAGTTGATACACATGATCGGGAAAGTAGGGATCCTCGAACCTGGGGGGTTGTTTGACATAAACCAACTCATTAATAGGACCATTAAGAAAAGCACTCTTCACATCCATTTGTTGCAACTTAAAGTTGTGATGAGAAGCATAAGCAATCAACAAACAAATAGATTCAAGGCGAGCAACGGGAGCAAAGGTTTCACCGTAGTCGATACCCTCGACTTGGGAGTAGCCTTGTGTCACCAATCGTGCCTTGTTGCGGATGATGGTCCCATGAGCATCTTGCTTGTTCTTGAATATCCACTTGGTTCCAATGACATTGTGGTTCCCCGTTGGCCTTGGCACTAATCTCCACACCTTGTTGTACTCGAAGTTGTTGAGTTCTTCATGCATGGCATTAAGCCAATCCGGATCTTCGAGTGCTTCATATACCTTTTGGGGTTCAACACAAGAGACAAATGCGTGATGTTCACAATAGTTTGCCAATTGTCTACGAGTGCTTACCCCCTTTTGAATGCTTCCAAGCACATTCTTCATGAGATGACCCTTGGTGGAGAGCTTGGATGAAATCTTGGCGGCACGACGCTCCAATTCCTCCCCGGTGGTGAGTTGAGGAGCGGTCACTTGATCATCTTGAGCGCCGTCTTGAGCTTGGTCTTGATCTTGAACTTGCTCGGAGGAGAGAACTTGACCTTGGGCATCACTTGGTGTGTCAGCACCGTCTTGAGCATGATCTTGCCCTTGGTCTTGTTCATGAGGTTGAGGGCCTTCACTTTGTTCTTCGGAAGCGTGTGGGCCTTGGGTTGGTGATGGCTCCACTTGAGTGGAGCATTGTCCTTCTCCTTCGGCCACAAGGGGTTCCTCAATGGGTAGGATAAAACCAACACCCATTCTTCTTATGGCTTGAGGAGGAATTTCATCACCTACATCACAAGTGCCACTTTGCTCCACTTGGGAGCCGTTATTCTCATCAAACTCCACGTTACACGTCTCCTCAATAAGTCCCGTGGATTTATTGAGGACACGGTAAGCATGAGAGTTTGTAGCATAACCAACAAATATGCCCTCATAAGCTCTAGCCTCAAATTTTGACAACCGAACACCTATCTTGAGAATGAAACACTTACACCCGAACACCCGAAAGTACTTGAGGTTGGGCTTGTTACCGGTGAGTATCTCATATGGAGTCTTGTTCAATCCCTTGCGGAGGTAGAGCCGATTGGATCCATGACACGCGGTGTTGATGGCTTCGGCCCAAAAGTTATATGGAGACTTGAACTCCGCCATCATGGTCCTTGCCGCATCCATCAATTTCCGGTTCTTCCTCTCCGCAACACCGTTTTGTTGAGGGGTGTAAGGTGCAGAATATTGATGCTTGATCCCCTCATCACTAAGAAACTCATCCAAGGTGTAGTTCTTGAAATTGGTGCCATTGTCACTTCTTATTGTCAAGATCTTTGCATTGTGTTGACGTTGGGCTTCATTTGCAAAGTCAATGACGGTTTGTTGGGTCTCGCTCTTCCTCTTGAAGAAATACACCCAAGTGTACCTTGAATAGTCATCCACAATCACCAAGCAATACTTCCTACCCCCAAGTCTATCAAAGGATGGAGGCCCAAAGATATCCAAGTGAAGGAGCTCCAACGGCCTCTTCGAGTAAATTATAGTCGTGGGAGGGTGAGCCTTCTCATGTAGCTTTCCTTCGATACAAGCACAGCAAGCACGATCTTTAGCAAAACTAACATTCGTTAGTCCATGGACATGGTCCCCCTTGAGAAGACTTTGCAAAGATCTCATATTGACATGGGCTAAACGGCGATGCCAAAGCCATCCCACGTCAACTTTAGCCATTAGGCATGTCGCGATCTTAGTAGGTCGCTTCGAAAAGTTAATCACATAGAGACCGTTCTCAACATGACCAACAAAGGCTACTTTAAAAGTCTTGCTCCATAAGAGGGCCACGGTATCAATACCAAAGAAAACGGCAAAGCCCATGATTGCAAGTTGACGAACGGAAAGTAAATTGTATGCAAGGGAATCAACAAGCATGACCTTCTCGATCGTGAGATCATGAGAAATGACTACTTTGCCGAGTCCCAATACCTTAGAAGACGAGGCATCACCCCACTCGACATTGGTGGGCATAGATGGAATCTTGTGCACGTCCACCACCAAGTCCTTGCTTCCGGTCATATGATTTGTAGCTCCACTATCGAGCAACCATGATCCCCCACCGGAAGCAAACACCTACAAGAGATCAATGCTTGGTTTTAGGTACCCATTTTGTAATGGGTCCTTTGATGTTAGTAACAAGGGTCTTAGGAACCCAAATAGACCATTCAATATACTCATGAGGAGAACCAACAAATTTGGCATAAACATGCCCATCACTAGCACGGCATAACACATAAGAAGGATTAAAGTCGCCGGATTTGTTGGAAGGGGTGGCATTACCCTTCTTGACACCGCCACCCTTCGCATTGTTCTTCTTCTCCTTGGAAGCACCCTCTCCCTCCTTCACAAAAGTTTGCTTGAGAGGAGGAGGTCGTTTGGTCTTGTCATTCTTCTTCTTGTTCTTGGGCTTGGGTGCGAACCCAATCCCCTCCTTGGCCACAACTTCCTTTTGATTGCTCAAAAGGTCGTTGAGGTTCTTCTCACCTTGTATGCATGACACAAGGCCTTTCTCAAGTTGCTCCTTCAACTTAGCATTTTCCTCAACAAGATGCACATGCTCACAACAAGGGTTAGTAGCATTTGCATTATCAATTAACACCATATGAGGAAAGGTGGCTTTCTCCTTGGTTAGCTTCACTTGGAGTTGATCATGAGACTCCTTGAGGCTAGCATGAACACCCTTCAAGACTTTGTGAGCCTTGTCAAGAATGTCAAACTCCTCTTTGAGTCTAGCAAGATCAACCCCAAGCTTTGCCTTCTTGGAGTTTAGCACACGAGAAACAACAAGAGCATGATCAAGATCTTTCTTTAACTTAGCATGATCATCGTTGTGTGACTCCTCAAGAGCCAAACGAAGACCACGCTCTTCGTCAAGAGCATTGGAAAGATCCGAAATCTCATCGGCATAGTCACGACTATGCCCCTCCATCTTAGAGATGGTATCTTCGTGAGCCTCGATCATGTCATTGGCTTCACCAAGTTGTTCCAAGAGAGCAACAAAGTGCTTCTTGGATTTACCCTTGAGTTTACCCATAAAGGTCTCAAACTCATTCTCCTCCACATTTGTCCCATCATGTTCATCAATGCTATCCGAAGAAGGATGATTAATGATGGTAGTTTTGATGTTGGGGGTTACCTTGTTGGTGGTTTTAGCCATGAGGCACTTGGCAGTGATGTTCTCATTGGGTGAGTCAAAGAGAGACACCCGTGGAGTCGTCTCAATGGCAACGGAGGCTAGGGCAACCGACTCACCATCTTCCTCATCGTCATCATCCTCATTGTACTCTTCTTGTACCACCAATGCCTTGGGAGGAGTCTTCTTGGTGAAGTTGCTCTTGTTGGGGAACGACTTGGCCTTGTCCTTTCGGATGAGCTTGCCACCATTGTCTTCCCTCTTCTCATAAGGGCACTCCGCAACAAAGTGGCTCGCATTGCCACAATTGAAGCAAGTCCTCACTCGTTGCTTGCCCTTTGCGCCACTTGAATTGTTCTTGTTGAAGTTGGGCCTTGAGTTCTTCTTGCTCCAAAATTGCCTTGAAGCAAGCGCCATGTGTTCATGATAGGCATACTTCGTATCTTCGAGGTTGCTCTCCTCTTCTTCCTCTTCATCCTCTTCCTCCATACTAACCTTGGCCTTTAGAGCAAGGTTGGGCTTCTTTACTCTTTGAGAGCGATGAACCGCATTGTCGGCGGTCTTGTCCAAGATGCTCATAGCAACGAACTCATCCAACACTTCACTTGAGGACAAGGTGTGGAAGTACAGCCTTTGACGAATGACGGAGGACATGGCTTTGTGGTAGGGCATCATTGCCTTGAGGAATTTGCGCTTGATCCAATTGTCATCCGTGTCCTTACTTCCATGATCTCGGAGAGAGACCGCGAGTTTAGTTACTCTCCAATAAAGCTCACGAGGTTCTTCATCTTCTTTCATTGCAAACTCATCGGCTTGATCTTGCACCACTTCATAGTTGGAGCGTTGAATGCTTCCACTTCCCCGATAGAGGGAAACCACTTGGTGCCAAGCATCTTTGGCCACGGTGTAGGGCTGGAGATGAGGAAGATCTTCGGGTGGGATTGCTTCTTGGATGATGAAGAGAGCATTCTCAGTGAATTGATCATCCACGACTTCTCTAGGAGTGAGGTTCCTTCGGTCATGCAGATAGAAACCTTCTTCAATGATTCTCCAAAGGTTAGTGTTCACATGATTTAAATGACGCTTAAAACGATAGACCCAAGAATCAAATTCTACATTCTTCTCAATCTTAGGGGCCGGTCCGGCATGATTCAAATGAGTGGAAGGAAGCGGTCCACCATAGACAAGTGGAGGTTCCACATGGGCAAAGATGCCGGTGCCATTTTTACCACTAGAAGAAGGAGCTTTCTCGCTAGTAGCTTCCCCCTTGTCGGAGGTAGCATCCGTCACCTTGTTAGCGGGATCACCCACTTTGAACGGTGCGGTGGAAAGTTTAAGCCCTTCTAAGAATTTATTAAACATGCTTTCGACCTCGGTCGTCATGGAGGTTTTCAATGTGTCCAACGCCACATTGAATTCCTCACGAGAGACCGCGGTTCCCCCATCTCCCGTAGACGAGACCGGATTCACACCGGAGTGCTCCTCCACACCGTCTACGACGTCAACCATACTCTTTGGACGGTAAAGTCCTTAATAAAGAGACGAGGCTCTGATACCAATTGAAAGGATCGATATAGTTGACTAGAGAGGGGGGGGTGAATAGGCAACTAACAACTTTTAGCTTTTCTTTACCAATTTAAACTTTGCATCAAAGTAGGTTGTCTAGATATGCAACTAGGTGAGCAACCTATATGATGCAACAACAATAAGCACACATGCAAGCAAGAGATAAAGCACAAATAAGCTTGCACAAGTAAAGGCACGAGATAACCAAGAGTGGAGCCGGTGAAGACGAGGATGTGTTACTGAAGTTCCTTCCCTTTGAGAGGAAGTACGTCTCCGTTGGAGCGGTGTGGAGGCACAATGCTCCCCAAGAAGCCACTAGGGCCACCGTATTCTCCTCACGCCCTCACACAATGCGAGATGCCGTGATTCCACTATTGGTGCCCTTGGAGGCGGCGACCGAACCTTTACAAACAAGGTTGGGGCAATCTCCACAACTTAATTGGAGGCTCCCAACGATACCACGAAGCTTCACCATAATGGACTATGACTCCGCGGTGACCTCAACCGTCTAGGGTGCTCAAACACCCAAGAGTAACAAGATCCACAAGGGATAGTGGGGGGATTCAAATTTCTCTTGGTGGAAGTGTAGATCGGGGCCTTCTCAACCAATCCCTAGAGAATCAACAAGTTTGATTGGCTAGGGAAGGAGATCGGGCGAAAATGGAGCTTGGAGCAACAATGGAGCTTGGAGGTGGAAGAGGTAGTCAACTAGAGGAGGAAGACAGTACCCCTTATATAGTGGAAGAACAAATCCAACCGTTATCCACCAACTCAGCCTGTGCAGCGCGATACTAGCACACCTGAGGCGCGGTACTACCGCAGGGGCACGCGGTACTACCGCAGGGCCCCGCGGTACTACCGCCCAAGCAGCAGAGAGCAGAACAGCCAAAAATGCACTAAAGCAGAGGGCGGTAGTACTGCTGGCACGGTACTACCGCTCCCCCTTGCGGTACTACCGCAAGGCAGGGGCTATCCAGGGATGGGAAGGCACGGATATAAAAATTACATCCGGGGCTACTTCCGCGGAGTTGGAGTCGATGCAAAAACCCGACGCGGTAGTACCGTAAGCCGGCAGCAGTACTACCACGCGAGGCGCGGATGTAAAAAATTACATCCGCCCCTTACTGCCGCGTACTTGGGGAACTAAGTCAGAGACCACGGTACTACCGCTTACTAGAAGCGGTACTACCATGGGTCCTTGCGGTACTACCGCACCAGCGGGCGGTACTACCGCAAGGTCCTGCGGTACTACCGCTCTAAGGAGCAGCACTACCGCACGCCCTAGTTCGGCAAGCAAGAGCAATATTTGCATAGACAAGGAAAACATAGGATGCTCCAATGGCTAGAGGAAAGGAGGTGCAAAGGAAGATGTGTACGTGATGAATCCACCCAACCTTTCCAACGCGGACCCCCTCTTAATAGTACGGCTTCCCTACGACTCAATACCACCGAAAAGAAACAAAGAGAAACGCCGTCTTCTATAGCCTTCGAGGGGAACCAAATCATCTTGTGCCTAGTCAATATATCTGAAATATTCGATGCACATGATTAGTCCGCAAAAGTATTGTCATCAATCACCAAAACCAACTAAGGGATAAAAATGCCCTTACAGCGTGATTTCCATACATTTTACAGTGAAGGTCTTTCTGAGAAACTTGCCTTCAACTGAGTTATAATCACTCTTAAGGGCGTCTTTGATTCGCAGGATTCTAAAGTACGAGATTGAAGTGGGATATCCATTTCCCCTGGAAAAAAAAGAAAGTTGGATATCCATTTTAAGTCCAATATAAGAAGTGTTTAATACCACAGAAAAAACAAAGAAATTGTAAAAGAAGATTGGAGTGGATGTTAGATTTTTTTATGAGAAGTGCACAAAATTTCATAGGAAAAATTCTTGTGAAATCCAATCCTATGAATCAAAAAAACAATGTAGGAAAACTTCCTAAGGATTTCAATACTCCAAAAATCTTATAATTTTTTTTGAATCACAGGAAGCCTAATTTTTTTAATTAGCCTCTAAGCAGAGCATGTTTTACAACAATTTTGGACGCTATTTTATCTAATGGATCATTGTGTTGATTCCCCGAGAAAAGAAAGTGTATCTTAAAAAAAACTTTGGGTCTATTCAGGGCAGTACAAAGAACATCACAAGTAATAAAAATTACATTCATGTCTAAAGACCCTATAACAACGACTACAAACACTCAAACGAGATCAACATGTTAGTATATAATATCGTTCTGGCCGAACATAGCGTCACTGCATGGAGACTTCTGCTATAGACTGATCTATAAAATAATTGGATTGATTTACACCTCAGCTAAAATCTTTATCTGATCAAATGAGGTTCCCTAGAGCTTCGTTGAGCCTCAGGCCTTTAAAGAAAATTCTTCTTCTTCTTCAATCATTTGTACTTAGAGCAACTCCAACGCCCGACCCATTTTGTCCGTGAGTGCCCGCTTGGGTCATCACGGACAGAAAAGTTGGCCCAACGCCAACCCAAGCAGACGCACGTCCGCTTTTCGTCCGTTTGCCAACCTATTTCTGGCCCAAATTTGGGCCTCATTTGTGTCGGCGGGACACGAAGCGGACACGCGGTTCGCACGCCTACTCCTCCCCCTGGTCCGTTAGTCGACGACACAGCCCGTCCTTTTTTATCCCCTTCCCCCGCACGCCCTCTGCCCGTGCACAAACCCTACCCCCGCCGCGACCCATCTTCCCCGGCCATCCTGCTCGCCAGGCCCCTCCCCTCCTCCCAGTATATCCACCGGCTTTGTGCCTCCCTACGGCCGGTGCGGGGCGCAAAGCGGTAGATTTGCGACGGCTTTGTGCCTCCCTACGGTCGGTGCCTGCCTGATTTGCCGATTCCGGCCGCCAGCGAGTGCGCCTTGCCATGGATTGGTCAGATACCGGACCACACAGCCTCGGCAGTGCCTCTGCGCCGCATGCAAGTGTTGAGGCCTCCTCTAGCCGCTCGGATCTACCCCGTCGTCGATTCGCCGGCAAAGCCACGGTCGGCCTTCGCCCTGGCTCGATGCTGGCCCAGAGGCTTGCCGGCTCACCGTTGCCGCTCATAAAGTGCGATGACTGCCCGCCGTAGGTCGTGCGCCGAGTCTCTTCGATGCCGGAACATCCCTAATGGGTGTTCATCAAGTGCAAAAATGATGGGGTACATGCTTATGTTGGTTCGGTTTTGTTTTTGGTTTCGGCACAATTTCGGTAGCTTTATACTTGCTTAAATTTGTGTGTAGGAGGGATGCAAGTTTTGGTTTTGGGAAGAAAAGTACATTGATCTTTTGATCGAAAGGAATTTGCTTGATGTCCGTGAACTTGTAGCTAGAATTAAATCTACGGATGAGACTAAAGAAGTGACCAAAGGGGAAGCAACGTCCACTTCTTTAGAATCGAAGGAGAAAGAAGTTGTGAAGCTCAAGAATCCGCAGATCAACAACGAAGACATAGAGAAGATATTAGTCCAACTAGTGGGAGCAGTTATGGAAGTTGGATATCTTCTAAAATGTCTAATTATGGTTTTTGTTTTCTTTGGTCTTGCTCTCGTAGCAAAGAATTGGTGAGTGCATGTATCAAAAATGTGTTTGATGAAATCAAAAAATGTTCAATGCCAACCAAACATACGTGTAAGCAGGAGGCATGCAGGCCGTGAGGACAAAAAATCGTCGGCGTGTTGGGCGCACCGCCGACCCAAACACAAAAGGAGGCGGACATGCCGACCGAAACAGACAAAATCGCCGTCCGTTTGGGTCGGCGAGTTGGAGTTGCTCTG
>NC_057802.1:352632881-352645084 GCF_018294505.1 Triticum aestivum | reverse complement strand
TATCGTTTGCTCCGTAACAGCTTCGTAAAATGCCCGTGTGCTTAGCATTTTTTGTTTTTTTATCTATAATGAAAATACCATAGAACATTTGTTCTACGGTCCGTGCTTCAGTTTTCTTTTTGCTGCAGATCACAGAACCCGTACTTTTTCATAGGAAATGCCCAAACACAAAACACATACTCGTTTGCAGTTTTCACTATTCTCGTGAAATTCATTCCTGGACGCTGGCTACCTCACCCAATGGACATGGCCATAGCTACTCCTCGATCAGTGATTCACTGGGGAAACATGGTCGTCGTACTACCCTTTTTGCTTCAGCGTGTTGTCATTTGCCTGAAGACTAAATGTGTGCTGTTGTTCGTGGGGAAACCCCAGAAAGTTAGAACAATAGGTGCCATGGACTCGGAGATGAATGCGGAGGCACTTGCGCATTTAAATAACGATAACATATAAAATCTGACGTCAGATTTTAAGCACGGCAAATCAAACGTTTATTACGACAATTTATGTTGACGTGAGGGGCACAAATTAATTTTGTAAGCACGATATTTAAAAAAAAATAAACCGGATCAAATTTTTTATGCTTATCAATTAAACTTGTCATCGTCAGCAAACATAAACTGCAATGTCGGATTTGCCATAGTAAAAATCTGGCATGGACTTTGTAGTTGAGTCCTTAATTAATGAGAGTTTCTCATTTGCAAATAAAAAAGGCATTTAGGGCATCTCGAACAATGGCCCCTGAAACGGACAGGGTGTCCGTGTCCGCGAACAGTGATATCGGAACCGGCCATCCAACCGTGCGCATTTCCAAGTGAATTTGATCAAACCAAACATTTTTCATGCAAACCGTGTGATTTTAATTTAAATCAGACCTTTCGCCACATTTAATTAAACAAAAGCGCCCTGACGCTCGAAAGTCATCTTTTGATCCCGAGCTCATATGCTCCCGCATGAACAGTAAAATCGAAAAAATATAAAAAAAATTCCAAAATTCCAATTTTTTTTGAAAGAAACATTGACAAAAGTTCTAAGTGCCTGCAAAAAATCATCATGAAATCACATTCCTGTAAGGCGTGGCAAAAAAAACAAATTCAGTGCTTCAAAATGCTTTTGAAAGTAGCTTTTTCAGAGTACTGTTTTTGTTTTTTTTGCCATGCGTTCTAGGAATGTGATTTCACGACGAATTTTTGCAGGCACTTAGAACTTTTGTCAATGTTTCTCCCAAAAATGTTTTGGAATTTTTTGAATTTTTTCGATTTTACTGTTCATGCGGGAGCATATGAGCTCGGGATCAATTCCTCCGCGTCCCCTGACGCTAACCTAGTCTAAATCTTCGCCGACGCCCGTGTTGGGAAATGTTGCATGGAAAACAAAAAAAATTATACGCACACACAAGATCTATCCATGGAGAAGCATAGCTACGAGAGGGGAGAGCATCTTCATACCCTTGAAGATCGCTAAGCAGAAGCGTTTATCGACGCGGTTGATGTAGTTGTACACCTTCACGATCCGTTTCGATCAAGTACCGAACGTACGACACCTTCGCGTTCAGCACATGTTCAGCTCGATGACGTCCTCGCCTTCTTGATCCAGCAAGAGGGGCGAAGTAGTAGATGAGTTCCGGCAGCACGACGGCGTGGTGACGGTGTTGGTGAGGAACAATCTCCGCAGGGCTTCGCTAAGCACAACGGAAACTATGACGGAGGATAAACTAGAGGGACGGGGTTGCCGACACACGGCTTGGTGTATCTTGATGTGTCCCGGGTGCTGGCCCTGCCCTTCTATTTATATGTTGAGCCCTGTGATCGAAACTTGGAGAAAGAGCCTCCTCAAAGTCGGTTTTGCCCGCAAGGAAGAGTCCTTCTCGGACTTCCAGGACCAGACGCCACAGTCCTTGGCGTCTGGCCCAGACATACGCCAGGGTCTCCGGCGTTTGGCCCTCTGGCCTCCGCAAAACTCCTTTTGCACCGACCTAAACCCCCGTGGGCTTAACCCCTTGGCCTAACCATATCATCCTATATATCAATTTTTACCTCCGGACCATTCCGAAGCTCCTCGTCATGTCTGTGATCGCATCCAGGACTCCGAACAACATTCGGTCACCAACCTACATAACTCATATAATATTATATCGTCAACGAACGTTAAGTGTGCGGACCCTACGGGTTCGAGAACTATGTAGACATGACCGAGGCACCTCTCCGGTCAATAACCAATAGCGGAACCTGGATGCCCATATTGGCTCCTACATATTCTACGAAAATCTTTATCGGTCGAACCTTATGACAATATACGTAATTCCCTTTGTCCATCGGTATGTTGCTTGCCCGAGATTCGATCGTCAGTATCTTCATACCTAGTTCAATCTCGTTACTGGCAAGTCTCTTTACTCGTTCCGTAATACATCACCTCATGACTAACTCCTTAGTCGTTTGCTTGCAAGCTTATGATGTGTATTATCGAGAGGGCCCAGAGATACCTCTTCGATACTCGGAGTGACAAATCCTAATCTCGATCTATGTCAACCTAACAAACACCTTCAAAGATACCTGTATAGCATCTTTACAATCACCCAGTTATGTTGTGATGTTTGATAGCACACAAGGCATTCCTCCGGTATCCGGGAGTTGCATAATCTCATAGTCGAAGGAATATGTATTTGACATGAAGAAAGCAATAGCAACAAAACTGAATGATCATTATGCTAAGCTAACGGATGGGTCTTGTCCATCACATCATTCTCCTAATGATGTGATCCCGTTATCAAATGACAACTCATGTCAATGGTTAGGAAACCTTATCCATCTTTGATCAACGAGCTAGTCTAGTAGAGGCTCACTAGGGACACTGTGTTTGTTTATGTATTCACACATGTATTAAGGTTTCCGATCAATACAATTCTAGCATGAATAATAAACCTTTATCATGAATAAGAAAATATAAAATAACAACTTTATTATTGCCTTTAGGGCATATTTCCTTCAGCCCGTCCTCCAAGTCCTTGTTGTTCTCTTTTGTGTCCATGTTTGACGGCTGTGAGACCCACAAAATGAAGGTGCAATTGCCGGCGAGAAAGAGTAGGACACGGGACACGGACGCCCACATGGGACTCGAGGCCCCACCTTCTCCCGTGCCCAACTCCTCGTCGGAGTCCGTGACCTGTCCGTTGCCAGTGGATGTGAGGTCGATGATGGGCGTGGACGGGCCGACCTCATCGTCGCAGTGGTGTGAACGATGTGCAGCTGACGGCGTTCTCGTCCGCGATCGCCGCGCTGCCTCCGTGTTTGACTGCCTACGACCGTGTTGCAGTCTGTGCGAGCGCGCATGGCCTCATAGAGCACCCACTGCTCGGTGAAGAAGTTATGGTTGTGCCTCCTCCATGGTCAAGCTGGCATGGAACGGTGCGGGAAGGGTCCTAACTTGTCAACGGAGGCCTTCTCCATCGTTGGGTCATCGCCAGAGACCTCTGGGGAGCTGGCTGGCAGGCTGGCCTCTATCCATCTCGCAAGCCGGCCCTGCCAGTCTGCCACAAGGGCGGCCAGCTCGTGCTGTTGCTCCATCGAGAGACTCTCTCACAACATGCTAGAGCTTGCGTTCATGGCCACGAAGGTGGTGAACGGAGGAGGATGTGAAGCGGGATGTGGTGTGGTACAGTTTGTGTTGGGCGTGTCCTCGCTTAAATAGTGGATGCCGTTCAGGCCAAGCGGCGGGGTGTGTCAATGCGGGCGCCGGAGTGGGTTTCTCAGCCTATGTGCCTATTTATGCCGGCAGGCGGACGGACGGGAGTCATTTGAATGCGGTAGATATATGTCTCATCCCGTCCACTCACTTCGCTCTCTCATTGAACCGCTGGAGAGACTGGGACACGGCGTGAGCGACGCCCTTGGCCGGTACGCCACTTCAATGCTTGCACCGGTTAAAGGTCGCGTACGCTCTGGGCCGGTATGAATGTGGCGCTGACGCCGTGGAGCGGCCATGAGTAGCAATCGCTTCAATGCCAGCACTAGTGAGAGATCAGGTCCGCTCTGGGCCGGCATGAATGCAACGCTGGTACTCTGGAGCGGTATGAATGCGCAGCAACTGCTTTGCGTGGGAGAGGTTTTTGGATGGGTCCAGGGTTTCTGACGTGTATGTGGCAGCGGTCCAGACGCCAGCAAAGCCTCCTGATTTGTGTCTAATTTGCAGGAAACAGACATTCGGACTGGTCCTCAAACCGAGAGGGCACCATGTTGGATGACAAATTGCGTTCAGACCGCTCGGTCCGAACAGTTACAGGCGTTTTAGGGGCTGCGTTGGATATGCCCTTACACTATAACTAAGAAGGGGCAGGGTATAAGTCAAGAAAAAACGGACAAATTGTCCACGGTTCAACCATCGGAGTATATCCCTTAGAGTATCTCCTACCGCTTTTAATAGGCTCAACACAATTGCTTACCATGTTATCCGGTCATCTCAAAGGGCTTTCATGCAAAAAAAATATACTCAATGGATCCTACATGAGACCATACACGAGATTCACCGTAAAAACATGAGTGCAGTTTTCAAGATTGACTTTGAAAAGACTTATCATAAAGTCAAATGCTCATTTCTTCAACAAACCCTGATCTAAAATATGCATGTCATGTCATATGTGTATTTCTAATAACTAGAGAAACACTTTTTTTGCGGGAAACTGACGATCTATTCATCTCCAATCATGGCGGTACAATGAACATCTAAAATAATAAAAATTACAATCAAATTCGTAGACCATCTAGCAACGACTACAAGCACTGAAGTGAGCCGAAGACGCGCCACCATCATCGCCCCTCCCTAGTCGGAGCCGGACACAACTTGTTGTAGTAGACTGTCGGGAAGTCGTCATGCTAAGGTCTCATAGGACCAACGCACCCGCCGACGAAGAGATATTTAGATCGGAAGGATCCAACCTGAAGACACATGAACAAAGATGAACAAAGACCGGATCCGAGCTGTCCATCAAAAACAACCACCAATCAACTAAATCCCGCGAGATCCACTGGAGACACACCCTCACATGCCCTCCGACGATGCTAGACACACCATCGGGATGGGGGCTAGGCGCGGAGAACCTTATTCCATCTTCAAGAAGCCGTCGCCATCTTGTCTTCTTGAGCAGGACACAAACCATATCAAAACTTGACGAAGCCCTCCCACCGGCAAGAGCCGGGATCCACCGCGCACCCATGGTCCTAAGGCCACATGAGACGTGGGAGATTGGAGGCACCGGCGACGGGAGACGGAAACCCTAGCCACCTTTCCTTGGAAGAGAGACAAAGGGAGCCACTTCTTTTATTATTAAAAAATGCCTAAGCAAATAGTTACTAGCAAAATGGGTGCGGGCGTGCCAACAAGCAAAAGAGTTGATAATTCCTTGGTACTACATTTTACAAAGTTTACATGACCATGTTTATATCTATGAATTCTCTATTTGTATGAATTTTGTTCCATGTAGTTAATAGAGATGTATAGTTTGCAAAAAAAATGGATGTACATTTTGCTAAGTTTCAAAAAATGAGGCAACATAAACCTATGTTCAGATTATTACTTTTTTTTTCAGGATTTTCGGCGATGTGCGTTCAGTGGTAGGAGATGTTCTCGTCGACAACGAGGCGCGTGTGGTGACTTCGTTAATCTCAGGATGATATGTCGGCCTAGTCTCTCAGAGGTGCTCATAGGGTAGGATGTGCGTGTGTGTGTTTATAGGAGTGAGTATACGCGCGTATATATGAGTGTCAGCGTCTATAATGCGTTCTAAAAAAATCCTTTCATCCCGGCATGTTATTATTAGGGGAATGACTAGGGCTGCAAACAAGTCGAGTTCAAGCAAGTTGGACTAGGCTCAACTCAGATTATACTAAAATCTAAGCGAACTCAAACTGAGAGATACTTAAGGTCGAGATATAGAAAGTTGCCTGTTCTTAGCTTGTAATGATCTCGAGGCGATCTGGAGCTAATTTCGACCAGAATAAGATGCTTTTTTAAATAATCTAAGGCAATATTTCAAAGAAGATAGGTGACAATACAACATACGAAATCGCTATAAAATTTGACTTCTTCTCCCAACTGAAGACTAGTACTTAATAGAAATAAATTGTGTATGAACTAGCAAAAGAAGAAAACAAAGGTATAAAATGCTCTCCAACGTTGGCCAAAATAATAGAACATTTAACACATTGATGACCATGTATCATATTGAAGCTAAATTTTCTCCGGGCTTAATAAGGTTTCCATGTTTGCTAGTAGGTAAAATGGGAAAAAATGATACACAACATATATGATAATAAATTATCATATTTGTTTTATAATATATATATGTACATTATTTAATATAATTATATGATATCGAGTTATCGAGCTAAAATCGAGTGAGCCAGTGTTCTTAAGATCAACTTGTTTCCCAGTCAAACTACATAAAGTGTTCTTAATCAACTCATTTCTTTTCGAATCAATCTTGAGACGAACCAAAATATGAACCGATCTTAAATGTCTCATGAGTCTCGAGCTTTTCTTGCGGCCGTAGGAACGGCCGAACGACAAAGTAGGACGAGACTCACGACTCAAACGTCGTTCTTAACATTCAAGACTCAAAGAGCATGCATATACGATGTATCATGTATGTACATACGATTAAATGTGTATGTGTTATTTCCTCGGAGAAAATAAAGTATTTAGAGAAAAAGCATTCGCCCGACTTTATAAATAAAGCCATTAAGCTGAGTCATAGATCAACACCACCAGCCAACCAAAGCAACACCAAGTACACCCAAACGACGGTAGACAATGACTTTAGAGAAAATAAAGTGTTTGTGTTATGTCTGAATCACTTTGCGGAGCAGTTGGGCTAGCAATGGAATGATCTGGATCGAACGGATATATATGACACTAGTGGCAATCGTGATATGAAGAAACGAGTGTTCAGAATGACACCAGGACGAATCTGCCTTGCTCTCATACCGACAGGCAATAAATGACAGAATTGTTGTTCCAGCACAAACGATGGACATATATAACAGCTTAATTAATTGACTGAATGCTACTTCATGCACCATGAGTTTATGTATCGATCTGAATTATTCTATTCTAAGGCTAGAATTGACTTAGTACTATATCATTAACTGAGTTTAGGAGTTACAACAAATATATTAATTGAAATTATGACTTAATGTTGGAGAACGGTTTGGCAATGCAATACTTGATGTATTGATCGGGTGCTGGTGCACGTATATAAAGAGTATAATGTGGGCCTCAACCTCAACTATACAAGACTAGGAGGTGGGCCAGGATATACACATATACATGCAACATATATATTCAACACCCCCTGCAGTCGAAGCGTTGCCGGAGACACAGAGACTGGACCGAAACTCCTCAAAGACGGGAGTAGGCATTCCCTTAGTCATCACATCAGCAAACTGTTGCGTCGTTGGAACATGGAGAACCCGAACATGGCCAAGTGCAACCTGCTCACGAACGAAGTGAATATCGAACTCAATATGCTTCGTACAACGATGGTGCACCGGGTTGGCGGAGAGGTAGACCGCGCTGACGTTTCGCAGTAGACAAGTGTGGCCTTGTGAACATCACAAAGCAACTCCTGTAGCAGCTGACGGATCCAAGAGCATTCCGCCACGGCATTAGCCACGACCCGATACTCTGCCTCGGCACTGGAGCGGGAGACCGTGGGCTGTCGCTTGGATGACCAAGAGATCAACGAGGGCCCAAGGTAAACGCAATAGCCGGACATAGAGCGTCGGGTGTCGGGGCAGCCTGCCCAGTCGGCGTCCGAGTAGGCGACGAGGTCGGTGGAGGCGGAGGTCGTCAGGGTGAGTCCCAAGGATATAGTGCCTCGTATGTAACGGAGAATACGCTTCACTAAGTTCCAATGGGAGTCACGCGGGGAGTGCATGTCGAGGCACACCTGCTGAACAACGTACTGCAGGTCCGGGCGTGTCAGGGTCAGGTACTGCAAGGTACCAACAATGGAGCGATAAAACACTGCATCGGACACGGGAGACCCCTCCAGGGCAGAGACCTTCACCTTCGTGTCGACAGGAGTGGCTGCCGGCTTGCAGTTAAGCATGCCAGCACGCTCCAGAAGCTCGTGGGCATACTTCTGCTGATGCAGAAAGAAGCCATCAGCCTGACGGACCACCTCGATGCCGAGAAAGTAGTGCAGAGGCCCCAAGTCCTTGAGGGCGAACTCATCACGAAGACGAGCCATGAGCCGCTGAAGGAGCTCGGGGGCGGACGCCGTGAGGATGATGTCGTCGGCGTAGAGCAGCAGATATGCAGTGTCAGCTCCCTGATGATACACAAAGAGTGAGGCATCGGAGCGAGTGGACCGAAAGCCCAGAGACTGCAGTAAGGTGGCGATACGCTGGTACCAAGCCCGTGGCACCTGCTTCAACCCGTAAAGAGAACGGGAGAGCAAGCACACGAAGTCCGGATGCTCGGCGTCGACGAAGCCAGTGGGCTGCTCACAGAACACCTGCTCGGCAAGATGACCGTGCAAGAAGGCGTTGGAGACATCCAACTGATGCACGGGCTAGGCTTGCGAGACCGCCAACTGAAGCACAGTGTGGATCGTGCCCGGTTTCACAACCGAAGCGAAGGTGTCGGTGAAGTTCACGGCCGCACGTTGCCGAAAGCCACGGACCACCCACCGAGCCTCCTAGCTCTCAAGAGAACCATCTGGGCGGGTCTTGTGGCGGAACACCCACTTGCCAGTGATGACATTTGCACGAGGGGGTCGCGGAACAAGATGCCACGTGCGGTTGCGCTGCAAGGCGTCGAACTCCTCCTGCATCGCTGTGAGCCAGTGGGGATCCCGAAGGGCAGCGCGAGCGGAGGTGGGGATGGCTGACGGCGTCGATGTCGAGGCAACGCACACATACTCGTCGTAAGAGTAGCATGTGCTCGACTGATGCACACCGGCCCGAGCGCGGGTCATCACGCCGAGAGCCGGACTGGCAGCAGCGGCCGGGCCCGCAGCGGCAGTCGGGCCAGCTACAGCGGCCAGACCAGCAGCAGCCGATGGAGCGGGTGCAGCGGCGGGCGAGGAGGACGTCGAGCCCGTCGCCGAAGAGGCGGTGCCAACCGGGGTGGTGGGCGGTGTGCCCGCGGCGGCACCGGGGTGGGGGGGCCGGTCCAACTCAACCTCATAGGAGGGAGTCGGGGACTCAAGGGGCCGGTCCGACTCGACCTCGGGGGAGGGAGTCGGGAACCCAGGCGGCGGCGGGAGGCGCCGGTCTGGTGGGACAGCCTGGGGTCGCGGCCGCGCGTCACGCCAAGCGGGGGGCGCGGGGATCGGCGCCGAGGGAGCCGAAGCCGGAGAGACCTGAAAAAAGGGAAACACTGTCTCGACAAAATACACGTGCCTCCAGGTGTACACGCGGTGAGTGACAGGATCATAGCACCAGTAACCTTTGGTGTTAGAGGGATAGCCAAGAAAGACGCATGGGAGCGATCGTGGTGCGAGTTTGTGTGGAGTGGTGGAGGCGGTGCCAGGATAGCAAAGACACCCGAAAATGCGAAGAACGTCATAGGACGGCGGTGCACCGACGAGAAGGTGGTGAGGGGCGTAGTTCCACCGAGGACGACATGGACGGATGTTAACGAGAAGGGTAGCAGTGGCAAGAGCATCAAGCCAAAACCGGGCGGGCACGTTAGAGTGGAAGAGTAACGTGCGCACACAGTCATTAAGAGTGCAAAGAATGCGCTCGGTGCGGCCGTTCTGTTGTGAGGTGTATGGACAAGTTAAATAGAATATGGTGCATGAGAGGTGAGAAGGGTGCGAAGAGCAACGTTATCAATAAACTTTGTGGTGTGTTTGTTGGGATCTCATGAACTTTGAGTTTATGATCAGTTATATCTTTTTATATCCATGAAAGTATTGAGTTTCTTTGATCTCTTTTATGCATGATTGCTTATAGCCTCGTATTTCTTCTCTGATATTTGGGTTTTGTTTGGCCAACTTGATCTATTTATCTGGCAATGGGAAGAGGTGCTTGGTGATGGGTTCGATCTTACGGTGCTTTATCCCAGTGACAGTAGGGGAACCGACACGTATGTAATGTTGCTATTAAGGATAACAAGATGGGGTATATTTCTACATAAATAGATCTTGTCTACATCATGTCACCGTTCTTATTGCATTACTCTATTTCTCCATGAACTTAATACACTAGATGCATGCTGGATATCGGTCGATGTGTGGAGTAATAGTAGTAGATGCAGGCAGGAGTCGGTGTACTAATCTTGGACGTGATGCCTATATAATGATCATTGCCTGGATATCGTCATGATTATTTGAAGTTCTATCAATTTCCCAACAGTAATTTGTTTACTCACTGTTTGCTATTTTTCTCGAGAGAAGCCACTAGTGAAATCTACGGCCCCTGGGTCTCTTCTTTATTATATTTGCCTTCGCGGTCTACTTTTATTTGCTTTTATTTTCAGATCTATTAATCCAAAAATACAAAAATACCTTGCTGCACTTTATTTTATTCGAGATCTATTTATCCAATCTGTCATATTTTTATCCCGTCAACTTGCGAATTTCTGGCGCTGTTACCCGAAAGGGATTGACAACCCCTTTAATACGTCGGGTTGCGAGTATCTGTTATATGTGTGCAGGTGCCGTTCACGTAGTGTTGCGTGGTTCTCCTACTGGTTTGATAACCTTGGTCTCATCATTGAGGGAAATACCTACCGTTGTTGTGCTGCATCATCCCTTCCTCTTTGGGGAAATACCGACGTAGTTCAAGCAAACATCAAAAGGAATTTCTGGCGCGTTACCGAGGAGATATCATCAACATCTACCAGGTTCCTAATCAGAAATCTCATCTCCTTGCAATTTACATTATTTGCCATTTGCCTCTCGTTTTCCTCTCCCCCACTTCACAAAAAATTGCCGTTTTATTCGCCCTCTTTTTCGTTCGCCGTTTTCTTGTCAGATCTGTTTTTGAGTGCCATCTTGTTGCGTAGTCACAATGAATCAAGAGAATACCAAGTTGTGTGATTCTCCAATACCAACAACAATGATTTTATTAGCACTCCGATTGCTCCTCCCGCCACTAGTGCGGAGTCTTGTGATATTAATACCGCTTTGCTGAATCTTGTTATGAAAGATCAATTTTCCGGTACTCCTAATGAGGATGACGCGTCCCATCTAAACACATTCGTGGAATTATGCGATATGCAAAAGAAAAAAGATGTGAACAATGATGTTGTGAAGTTGAAATTATTCCCGTTTTCTTTGCGAGATCGTGCAAAATTTTGGTTTTCTTCTTTGCCTTGCAATAGTATCGATTCTTGGAATATGTGCAAGGATGCTTTTATTACTAAGTATTTTCCACCTGCGAAAATTCTTTCCCTTAGAACCCAAATCATGAATTTCAAGAAACTTGAGCATGAGCATGTTGCACAATCTTGGGAAAGGATGAAATTGATACTAAGGAATTGCATAACTCATGGGTTAAATCTTTGGATGATCTGTAACACCCCGCATGTAACTTTCCATATTTGTAACTCCGACTCTTGCCATTTTTGGCTATGTGATATGATATTCCCTCCGTGGTCGGGTTTTGTCTTTTGTTTTGCATTTTGTTCCTGTCATGCATTTCATATCATGTCATCATGTGCATTGCATTTGCATACGTGTTCGTCTCATGCATCCGAACATTTTCCCCGTTGTCCGTTTTGCAATCCGGCGCTCCTATCTCCTCCGGTGCACCCCTCTTGTTTTCTTTCGTGAGCGGGTGTCAAACATTTTCGGAATGGACCGAGGCTTGTCAAATGGCCTTATTATACCACCCGGAGACCACCGGTCAAGTTTCGTTCCATTTGGAGGTCGTTTGGTACTCCAACGGTTAACCGGGCATCCGCAAAGTCCATTTGAGTGTCCAGCAAACCCCCCTCAAAATCAGCCCAAAACCCACCAAACTCTCTTCCATGCTCTAGGTCGTTCGATCACGATCATGTGGGCGAAAATCGCACCTCATTTGGAGCCTCCTAGCTCCCTCTAGCTATAAAAGAGCATCCCCTCCCGTATACATACGCAGACGAACCCTAGCATTTTCCCTCGCGCCGCGCCGGACGTGTCCGTACGCCGACCGGACAAAGCCGCCGCCGCCTCCAGCCACTCGCGGGCCGCCACCTGTCGCCGCCGGATCACCACC
>NC_057802.1:352509705-352632498 GCF_018294505.1 Triticum aestivum | reverse complement strand
TCCTCCTCTCCTCCGGCCTGCCGCCCCGCCGTCCTCTTCTCCGGTGGCCGCGCCGTCGCCGTCGAAGGAGCTCGGGGCTCGATCGGATCTGAGATCCACCGTAGAGGTTGACTTCCCGAACCCTAGTTTTTTTCTAAGTCTGGGATATTCTACAGCATATGCCTCTGTTCAATAGTGCATAACTCCTTGCATGTAGCTCCGATTCGCGCGTGTAATATGTCAAATTGTTCGTCTCGTGATGCTCTACATTTTGTTAAATTGCACCATGTTCATTAGAGGACATCTTGATACCCAAATCTCTGTTGCAAGAGGGCTAGTTGCTGTTATCCTCTGGTTCTTATCAGAACTTGGAGATTTGTCATTTTTGTATCATTTAATCTGTGCATCTTACGAGCATGAGCTCTACATGTGTTTTGTTGTATGCCATGACATATTTCCAAGGGTGTATGACATGTATTTTTTTGATCTCTGTGGTGACTAGCACAAGCATGCAAAGTAGGCTCCTTAATGTTTCTGATTTCAGGGACAGTGATTTCTCTGTGTCCTTGTCTGCTGTTATTTTGTTGCCATGTAAACTTGATGCTACAGAGAGATCCATGCATATTTTGGAGATGTTCAATAAGGATGTTTTGTAGCTATAGTTGCAATTGATCCATTCCTGCCCTTGTTTGCAATTCTGGAGGGACATAGCATGACTCAATCTTGCTCTACTTTTGCTATAAAATATTTCTGGCAGATTCTTAACATGATATTCATTTTTGCCAAGCTTATTGTAGTTGATCCATACATGCTATGTATTTGCTCTTGACATGGTTAGCTTCATAAACATGCCATCTTGCTGTAGGTATGCTTGTTTTGTTATGCATTGCTCTGTAGTGAGTGCATCAAGCTCACCAACATGCCTTTATATTATTATTTCTGCCATGCTCTGTTATCTGCCAAGTCTGAAACCTGATAACGAAACTTGCTATGTTTACATGCTTGCCATCATATCTTCTTGTCCTTTTTGGCTTATGGTCAGTAAGGGACTTTTGTCATATGAATTTAGTAGAACACTTCCATGTTTTTTTTTGCTATGTTAAATTCCTGTAGCATGTTAATTTCGTGCTCTGAATATTGCTACCTGATGCTGTTTTCTGCCATGTCCAGTTTTTCACTGTCTGTGATCCTGTTATCTTTTGCACTTTTGCCATGCTTGTTTGAGCTTGATATGTTGTGATCTAGCCGTAGCTCAGTGTTCATCTTTTCTCAAGCATCTCATGTACATTACTGTCATGTGCTTTGTTGCTATGTTGGAGTGCTGTAGCATTGTTACTTGTTGCATTTTAAGTGCTATCATGCTGTTAATCGCAGATTCGTGTCATTCTTGTTTTGCTTGCCATTTGCAAACCGTGCATCCGTTTCCGGTGATCTTTATACCGATTTCGACCGAAATCATCTCATCTTTCCAGTGGCATGCTTGGTTTGCCAAGTTACTGCCTTGTTCATCATTTTCCTTCCGGAGCACGCTTATGCATCGCATATCATATCTTGCATATCATACATGTTTTGCATCATGTTGTTTGTGCATTTCTCGTGGTTGATTGTGGTTCCGTTTGTTTGTGTTCTTGTCTTGGGTAGAACTGGGAGACGAGTTCGTGAACGAGGAACCTGTTGAGTACGCTTACGAGGATCAAGCTTTCGACAACTCTGAGAACCTTGCAGGCAAGATGACCACCCCTCGAAATCACTTCTATCTTTACTTTGCTAGTTGCTCGCTCTATTGCCATGCTACGCTACCTATCACTTGCTATATCATGTCTCCCATTTGCCATGTCAGCCCCTAACCATCCTTTCCTAGCAAACCGTTGTTTGGCTAAGTTACTGCTTTTGCTCAGCCCCTCTTATAGCGTTGCTAGTTGCAGGTGAAGTTGAAGTTGGTTCCATGTTGGAACATGGATATGTTGGGATATCACAATATCTCTTATTTTTAATTAATGCATCTATATATTTTGGTAAAGGGTGGAAGGCTCGGCCTTATGCCTGGTGCTTTGTTCCACTCTTGCCGCCCTAGCTACTGATATACCGGGATTATGTTCCTTGAGTTTGCGTTCCTTACGCGGTCGGGTGATTTATGGGACCCCCTTGACAGTTCGCCTTGAATAAAACTCCTCCAGCAAGGCCCAACTTTGGTTTTACCATTTTCCGCCTAAGCCTTTTCCCCCGGGTTTTCGCGAGCCCGAGGGTCATCTTTATTTAAACCCCCGGGCCAGTGTTCCTCTGAGTGCTGGTCCAAACTAGAGCCACTTGCAGCGCCACCTTGTGGAAACTCAAGGATTGGTTTTAGCTGTATGTAGTGTTCATCCGGTGTGCCCTGAGAACGAGATATGTGCAGCTCCTATCGGGATTTGTCGGCACATTCGGGCGGCTTTGCTGGTCTTGTTTTACCATTGTCGAAATGTCTTGTAAACCGGGATTCCGAGGCTGATCGGGTCTTTCCGGGAGAAGGTTTATCCTTCGTTGACCGTGAGAGCTTATGATGGGCTAAGTTGGGACACCCCTGCAGGGTATTATCTTTCGAAAGCCGTGCCCACGGTTATGAGGCAGATGGGAATTTGTTAATGTCCGGTTGTAGAGAACTTGTCACTTGACCCAGTTAAAATACATCAACTGCGTGTGTAGCAGTGATGGTCTCTTCTCGGCGGAGTCCGGAAAGTGAACACGGTCTGAGTTATGTATGACGTAAGTAGGAGTTCAGGATCACTTCTTGGTCATTGCTAGATGACGCCCGTTCCTTTGCTTCTCTCCTCGCTCTCATTTGCGTATGTTAGCCACCATATATGCTTATTGCCGCTGCAGCTCGACCTCATTACACCATCCTTACCTATAAGCTTAAATAGTCTTGATCTCGCGGGTGTGAGATTGCTGAGTCCCCGTGACTCACAGATTCTACCAAAACAGTTGCAGGTGCCGACGATGCCAATGCAGATGATGGGATCGATCTCAAGTGGGAGTTCGACGAGGAACGTGGTCGTTACTATGTGTCTTTTCCTGATGATCAGTAGTGGAGCCCAGTTGGGACGATCGGGGATCTAGCATTTGGGGTTATCTTATTTTCATCTGGTTTTTTACCGTAGACGGTCTATATGTTTGTATTTGGATGATGTATGATTTATATTCATGAATTGTGTGAAGTGGCGATTGTAAGCCAACTCTTTATCCCATTCTTGTTCATTACATGGGATTGTGTGAAGATGACCCTTCTTGCGACAAAACCCACTATGCGGTTATGCCTCTAAGTCGTGCCTCGACACGTGGGAGATATAGCCGCATCGTGGGCGTTACATGATCATACAAATTTTTATGCGGGGTTAAATTTTGTTTCTCGTAATCTTTCAGATTCCGCCGCGGGTGGTACTTTTATGGAAATTACTTTGTGTGAAGCCACCCAATTGCTTGATAATATTATGGCAAATTATTCACAATGGCATACCGAAAGAGCTCATACTAGTAAAAAAGTTAATTCGGTTGAAGAAATTTCTTCTTTAAGTGAAAAAGTTGATGCTCTTATGAAATTGGTTGGTAATAAAAGTGCTCCTATTGATTTTAATGATGTTCCTTTGTCTACTTTGATTGAGAAAAATAGTGATGCCATAGATGTGAATTTTATCTCGTGCAACAATTTCAATAACAATGCTTATAGAGGTAATTTTAATCCTAGGCCTTTTCCTAATAATTCCTCTAATAATTATGGTAATTCCTATGGTAATCCTTCTTATAATAATAATAGTAAAACCTATTATCTTGATAATAATATTAAAGAATTTATCAATACTCAAAAAGTTTTCAATGCTACAATAGAAGAAAAGCTGAATAAGGTTGATGATTTGTCTAGAAGTATTGATAGAATTTCTCATGATGTGGAAAATCTCAAGATGATTTTTTGTGTGCGTAAGGTTGAGGAATCTATTAAAGCTCTTTATGTTTCTATGGATGAAATTAAGAAAAGAACCGCTATGCTTAGAGCTAGAAGAGATTTTTTAGAAAAAGTGTGTTTCTAGTGGTTGCTTTCATAAAAGTGATGAAGATCTTAAAATGATTGGTGTTTCTTCTATTGATTCCTTGTTTATAAAATTAATATTGATAATAAAGGGACTGAATAAGAGTCAACTTTATCTAGAAGGCGTCCCGATGATTTGGAGGGTGAAAATCTTGTTGAGAAAATTGATAAAAGTGGGTTTGAAGAGGTCAAAACTTTAACTAGTGATGTGCCCACTCTTTTGGATTACAAAGACTTTAATTATGATAGTTGCTCTTTAACTGATTGTATTTTTTTGCAATCCATGATAAATTCACCCCATGCTTATGAAGAAAATAAAGCTTTTACTAAACATATTGTTGATGCTATGATGAAAGCTTTAGAAGAAAAGTTGGAATAGAAGTTTCAATTCCTAGAAAATTACATGATGAATGGGAACCTACTATCAAGGTCAAGATTAAAAATTGTGAGTGTTTTTCTTTATGTGACTTGGGTGCTAGTGTTTCTACAATTTCGAAATCTATATGTGATGTGCTTGGTCTTACCGATATTGAAGAATGTTCTCTAAATTTGCACTTGGCGGATTCAACTATTAAAAAGCCTATAGGAAGAATTAATGATGTTCTTATTCTTGCAAATAGGAATTATGTGCCCATGATTTTATTTTTCTTGATATTGATTGCAATCCGTCTTGTCCGATTATTCTTGGTAGACTGTTTTTACGTACTATTGGTGTCGTGATTGATATGAAAAAAGGCAATATTAAATTTCAATTTCCACTAAGGAAGGGTATGGAACACTTCACTAGAACAAGAATTAGGACACCATATGAATCAATCATGAGGGCATCTTATGGATCTAGAAACAAAGATGACAACACTTAGATCCGTGCATTATACCTAGCTAGGGGCGTAAAACGATAGCGCTTGTTGGGAGGCAACCCAATGAATAAAATTTATTTTTGTCTTTTTGTTTCTGTTCTTGAGTATTTGCACAATTATGCTACTGTTATGTTTGGGTTTTTTGTGTTCTAATTAGTGTTTGTGCCAAGCAAAGCCTTCGGGATCATGTTGGGTGATAGTTGATTTGATCTTGCTGAAAAACAGAAACTTTTTCGCTCACAAAAATAATTCTCATTTTTAACAGAAGCATGATAAAATACCAATTCTTTTTGCAGAAGATTAATATACAAATTTCTCACGTGGTCCTAATTTTTCAGAATTTCTGGAGTTACAGAAGTATTCAAAATATCTAGATTTCTACAGACTGTTATATTTTTGACAGATTATGTTTTCTTTATGTTGTGTGCTTGTTTTGACAATTCTATGGTTTTCTTTGAAAGAAATTTGCCATAGAAAATTTGGAATACATAATGCAAGAATTTAAAATATGAATGGGTTTGCAAAAGTACTTATAGTAGTGATTTGCTTTCTTATACTAACGGATCTCACGAAGGTTCTGTTGAGTTTTGTGTGATTGAAGTTTTCAAGATTTGGGTGATATTACGATGGATGAAGGAATAAGGAGTAAGAAGAGCCTAAGCTTGGGGATGCCCATGGCATCCCAATCTATTATCCAAAGAGAACCAAGCAACTAAGCTTGGGGATGCCCGAGTGGCATCCCCTCTTTCTTCTAACGACCATCGGTATTTTACTTGGAACTATATTTTTATTCGTCACATATTATGAGTTTTGCTTGGAGCGTCTTGTATGATATGAGTCTTTTCTTGTTTTGTTTTTTGTTTTAAGTCATGAATCCTTGCTGGACACACCTATTTGAGAGAGCCAAAATTATGCCATGACTTGTTAGAATTGCTCTCCATGCTTCACTTAAAGCTTTATGAGCTATGGAATTGCTCTAGTGTTTCACTTATATCTTTTGAGCATGGTGTGCTTTGTTATTTTTGAATAAATTATATCTTGCTTCACTTAAATTATTTTTAGAGAAAGAAATATGATGATCATGATCTTCACTTATATTTGTTTGAGCTTATTAAAAGCAACATAGGAAACTAGTCCCAAAGTGATATATATCCAAGGAAGATATAATAAAAACTTTTATGAAGATCATTGGACAAAATAAACTTGATTCTTTGTAAAGTTTTGAGATATGATGATATGATATGCGAGTCATGTTGATGAGTAATTGTGCTTTAGTAAGAATATTGATGAGTAATTTAGCACGAAAGTCAATAGTTATGCAATGAAATTACATCCTACTTGTGGTGCATTATTTGGTGTTAATTATGCTTAATGCTTGCTTATGAGATTTTTTGTTTCTTGGTTGGTTGCTTCTCAATCTTTTGCTAGCCTTCATTTGCACCAAGTATGATCACTACTTGTGCATCGAAAATCCTTTAAACCAGTTTTGCCATATGTGTCCACTATACCTACCTATATGCGGTATTCTTTTGCCGTTCTAAGCAAATTTGTATGGGCCATCTCTAATTTTCAAAATAAACTTCTCTTTTGAGTGCTCGTACGCTCATGAAACGGTAGGGGGTGGCTAATATATTTCCACGCTAGATGTGTTATTCTCAAGATGTGTGTCTATTCACTTGTCATTGCACGAGAGTACGGCAAAGGTATTAGGGATGCCCAGTCCTGAAATGAAAAATGAATTACTTTATGTTGTCAAATAATAAATTTCTTGGGAAGTGTTGGTATGGAAAGCACCCGCGGATTCGGCTAGCCATGGAAAGTGAAAGTATGGTTGAAAAAGGAATAAAGTTTATTTTCTGTTTGGGAACCGCCTATGATATATCTAGCATGGAAAGTATTGGGAACTACTCGATCGTTTTGATTGACAGGAAAAGCATGCCACCCAAAATGTTTTTATCTATCTTTTTGCTTTGAGCTCTGGCACCTCTACATATCCCTACTTCCCTCTGCGAAGGGCCTTTCTTTTACTTTATGCAATTTTTATTTTTACTTGAGTCTCCATCTTCTCTCATAAAGCACCAACTAAGGGCACTATGATCGTACTTGAGCATGGGGTGTAGCTAATATGCGAGTGTGTTTCATGAATGGATCAATGATTGAGCATAATGGGCTAGGGATAACTTGCTTTAGCGTTGATATTTTGAAAGACATGGTTGCTTGTTGATATGCTTGAGTATTAAAGTCCTCATGTCAAAAATAGACTATTGCTTTGAACCATATAAAAGTCCAAATGTCCATGCTACAAAGAAACGAAGATGTGATGAACATGTTAGGCAGCATTCCACATCAAAAATTCTGTTTTTATCATTTACCTACATGAGGACGAGCAGGAATTAAGCTTGGGGATGCTGATACGTCTCCAACGTATCTATAATTTTTATTGTTCCATGCTGTTAGATTATCATTCTTGGATGTTTTAAAATCATTTTATAATCATTTTATATCATTTTTGGGTACTAACCTATTGACATAGTGCCCAGTGCCAGTTGTTGTTTTCTACTTGTTTTTTACATCGTAGGAAATCAATATCAAACGCAGTCCAAATACAACAAAACTTTTTGTGGAATTTTTATGGACTAGAAGACACCCAATGGGGCGGAGAAGCACCTGGGGGGGTGCCCTAAGGGGGGCACAACCCACCAGGGCGCGCCTGGAGGCCCAGGCGCGCCCAGGTGGGTTGTGCCCACCTCAGTGGCCTCCCGCACCGCCTCTTTGCTCTAGAAATACCCCATATTCCAGAAACCCTAGGGGAGTAGACGAAAATCAATTCCAGCCGCCGCAAGTTCCAAAACCACCAGATCCAATCTAGACACCATCACGGAGGGGTTCATCATGTCCATTGGTGCCTCCCCGATGATGCGTGAGTAGTTCATTGTAGACCTACGGGTCTGTAGTTGTAGCAAGATGGCTTCCTCTCTCTCTCTCTTTTGATTCTCAATACAATGGTCTCTTGGAGATCCATATGATGTAACTCTTTTTGTGGTGTGTTTGTTGGGATCCGATGAACTTTGAGTTTATGATCAGATCTATGTTTTTATCCATGAAAGTTATTTGAGTCTTCTTTGATCTCTTATATGCATGATTACTTATAGCCTCGTATTTCTTCTCTGATATTTGGGTTTTCTTTGGCCAACTTGATCTATTTATCTTCCAATGGGAAGAGGTGCTTTGTGATGGGTTCGATCTTACGGTGCTTGATCCCAGTGACAGAAGGGGAACCGACACGTATGTATCGTTGCTATTAAGGATAACAAGATGGGGCCTATTTCTACATAAATAGATCTTGTCTACATCATGTCATCATGCTTATTGTATTACTCCGTTTCTCCATGAACTTAATACACTAGATGCATGCTGGATAGAGGTCGATGTGTGGAGTAATAGTAGTAGATGCAGGCAGGAGTCGGTCTACTAATCTTGGACATGATGCCTATATAATGATCATTACCTGTATATCATCATGATTATTTGAAGTTCTATCAATTGCCCAACAGTAATTAGTTTACTCACCATTTGCTATTTTTCTCTAGAGAAGCCAGTAGTGAAATCTACGGCCCCGAGTCTCTTCTTTATTATATTTGCCTTTGCGATCAACTTTTATTTGCTTTTATTTTCAGATCTATTAATCCAAAAATACAAAAATACCTTGCTGCACTTTATTTTATTCGAGATCTACTTATCCAATCTATCATATTTTTATCCCGTCAACTTGCCAATTTTTGGCGCCATTACCTGATGTCGGCTAGGACTACGTCGGTATTTCCCCAAAGAGGAAGGGATGATGCAGCATAGCGACGGTAGGTATTTTCCTTAGTGAAGAAACCAAGGTTATCGAACCAGTAGGAGAACCAAGCAACACAACGTAAACAGCCCCTACACACAAATAACAACCACTCGCAAGCCGGCGTGTTAAAGGGGTTGTCAATCCCTTTTGGGTAACGGCGCCAGAGATGGTGCTTGGACGGGAAATAAATTGTAGTAGATTGAAAGATCGAACGCCAAATAAAATAAATAATAATAAAATGCAGCAAGGTATTTTTTATTTTTAGTTTAATAGATCTTAAAATAAATGCAAAGGAAAAGTAGATCGCAAAGGAAAATATATAAGAAAGAGACCCGGGGGTCATAGGTTTCACTAGTGGCTTCTCTCGAGAAAAATAGCAAACGATGGGTAAACATATTACTGTTGGGCATTTGATAGAACTTCAAATAATCATGACAATATCCAGGCAATGATCATTATATAGGCATCACGTCCAAGATTAGTAGACCGACTCCTGCCTGCTTCTACTACTATTACTCAACACATCGACCGCTATCCAGCATGCATCTAGTGTATTAAGTTCATGGGAAAATGGAGTAATGCAATAAGAGCGATGACATGATATAGACAAGATCTATCTATGTAGAGATAGACCCCATCGTTTTACCCTTAGTAGCAACGATACATACGTGTCGGTTCCGCTTCTGTCACTGGGATCAAGCACCGTAAGATCGAACTCACTACAAAGCACCTCTTCCCATTGCAAGATAAATAGATCAAGTTGGCCAAACAAAACCCAAATATCGGAGAAGAAATACGAGGCTATAAGCAATCATGCATAAAAGAGATCAAAGAAACTCAAATACTTTCATGGATATAAAAAGATATAACTAATCATAAACTCAAAGTTCATCAGATCCCAACAAACACACCGCAAAAGAGTTAGATCATATGGATCTCCAAGAGACCATTGTATTGAGAATTCAGCGAGAGAGAGGAAGCCATCTAGCTACTAACTACAGACCCGAAGGTCTACAAAGAACTACTCACTCATCATCGGAGAGGCACCAATGGAGGTGGTGAACCCCATCCGAGATGGTGTCTACATTGGATCTGGTGGTTCTGGACTCTTCGGTGGCTAGATCAATATTTCGTCGACTCCCCTAGGGTTTCTGGAATATTGGGGTATTTATAGAGCAAAGAGGCTGTCCGGGGGGCACCCGCCTCCTGGCGCGCCCTGGTGGGTTGTGCTCTCCTCGGAGCACCCCCCAGGTGCAGCCAGGGCCCATTATGTGTCTTCTGGTATATAAAAAATCTCCATGAAGTTACGTTGCATTTGGACTCTGTCTGATACTGATTTCCTGCGATGTAAAAAACATGCAGAAAACAGCAACTGGGACTTGGCACTATGCCAATAGATTGGTACCAAAAAATGATATAAAATGATTATAAAGCATCCAAGATTGATAATATAACAGCATGGAACAATCAAAAATTATAGATACGTTGGAGACATATCAGCATCCCCAAGCTTAACTCCTACTCGTCCTCGAGTAAGTAAGTGATAAAAACAGAATTTTTGATGTGGAATGCTGCCTAACATGTCATATCATATTCTTTTCTTTATAGCATGGACATTTGGACTTTTATGTGATTCAAAGCAATAGTCTAGTTTTGACATGATAATTCAGATACTCAAGCATATTAACAAGCAACCATGTCTTTCAAAATATCAACGCTAAAATAAGTTATCCCTAGCCCATCATGCTCAACCATTGATCCATTCATGAAACACACTCGCATATTAGCTACACCCAATACTCAAGTACGATCATATTGCCTCCTAGTTGGTGCTTTTATAAGAGAAGATGGAGACTCAAATTCAAAATAAAAATTGCATAAAGTAAAAGAAAGGCCCTTCGCAGAGGGAAGTAGGGATTTGTAGAGGTGCCAGAGCTCAAAGCAAAAAACTTAGAGATTAAAACATTTTGGGAGGTGTATCCATCCCACCAACGAAAGCGACTTAGAATTCCCAACACTTTCCATGCTAGATATATCATAGGCGGTTCCCAAACAGAAAATAAAGTTTATTCCTTTTTCCACCATACTTTCACTTTCCATGGCTAGCCGTATCCACGGTTGCCCTCCATACCAACACTTTCTAAGGAATTTATTATTTAACAACATAAAGTAAATTCATTTTTTCATTTGGGACTGGGCATCCCTAAAACCTTTGCCTTACTCTCGTGCAATGACAAGTGAATAAACACTCATCATGAGAATAACACATCCAGCATGGAAAATATTAGCCACCCCTCACCGCTCCGCGAGCGAAACAAACACACAAAAGAGAAGTTTATTTTGAAAATTAGAGATGGCACATGCAAATTTGCTTAGAACGGCAAGAGAATTCCGCATATAGGTTGATATAGTGGTCTCATGTGGCAAAACTGGTTTAAAGAATTTTGGATGCACAAGTAGAGATCATACTTAGGGCAAAATGAAGGCTAGCAAAAGATTGAGAAGCGAGCAACCAAGAAACGAATAATCTCATAAGAAAGCATAAGCATAATTAACACCGAATAATGCACCACAAGTAGGATATAATTTCATTGCATGACTATTGACTTTCATGCTTGCATAGGGAATCACAAACCTTAACACTAATATTCTTACTAAAGCATAATTACTCATCAACATAACTCACATATCACATCATCATATCTCAAAACTATTAATAAGAATCAAGTTTATTTTGTCCAATGATCTTCATGAAAGTTTTTATTATATCCTTCTTGGATATCTATCACTTTGGGACTAATTTTAATATGTTGCTTTTCATAAGCTCAAACAAATATAAGTGAAGATCATGAGCATAATTTTTTTTCTTTCTCTCAAAATAATTTAAGTGAAGCAAGAGAGAATTTCTTGAAAATTTTACTAACTCTCAAATAAATCTAAGTGAAGCAAGAGAGCATTTCTTCAAAAATACTAAAGCACACCATGCTCAAAAAGATATAAGTGAATCACTAGAGCAAGTCCATAGCTCATAAAAGATTTTAGTGAAGCATAGAGAGTAATTCTAACAAGTCATGACATAATTTTGGCTCTCTCAAATAGGTGTGTCCAGCAAGGGATCAAGGCTTAAAACACAAAATAAAACAAGCAAAGACTCATATCATATAAGACGCTCCAAGCAAAACACATAGTATGTGACAAATAAAAATATAGCTTCGAGTAAAATACCGATGGTCGTTAGAAGAAAGAGGAGATGCCAGTCGGGGGCATCCCCAAGCTTAGTTGGTTGCTCATTTTTGGATAATAGCTTGGGATGCCGGGGCATCCCCAAGATTAGGCTCTTCTATCCTTCCTTCATCCATCGTAAGATAACCCAAAACTTGAAAACTTCAATCACACAAAACTCAAGAAAACCTTCGTGAGATCCGTTAGTATAAGAAAGCAAACCACTACTATAAGTAGTGTATCAAACCAATTCATATTTTATTTTTGCATTATATCTACCATATTCCAACTTTTCTATGGCAAAAACTCGTCAAATAAAACCATAGAGCCCTATAAATAAGCACACAAACACAAAGAAAACAGAATCTGTCAAA
The DNA here is from genome assembly GCF_018294505.1 of Triticum aestivum. NCBI lineage: Eukaryota > Viridiplantae > Streptophyta > Magnoliopsida > Poales > Poaceae > Triticum > Triticum aestivum. The sequence goes on along the minus strand of NC_057802.1, from coordinate 352,620,159 downwards.
ACAGAACAGTCTATAGCAATCTGACTATTTTGAATACTTCTGTAACTCCAAAAATTCTGAAAAATTAGGACGACCAGGGTAATTTGTATATTAATATTTTTCAAAAATAATTGGCATTTTATCACGTTCTGCTGATTTTTTTTAAAAAAATCGTGAGCGCATAAGTTTCTATTTTTCAGCAAGATCAACCAACTATCACCCAAGAAGATCCTAAAGGCTTTGCTTGGCACAAACTCTAATTAAAACACAAAAAACACAATCATAACAGTAGCATAATTGTGCAAACACACAAGAATAGAAAGTAAAAAGCCAAAATAAATTTTATTCATTGGGTTGCCTCCCAACAAGCGCTATAGTTTTACGCCCTTAGCTAGGCATAAAGCAAGGATCTAAGTTTTGTCATCTTTGGTTCGAGATCCATAAGATGCCCTCATGATTGATTCATATGGTGGCCTAATTCTTGTTCTAGGAAAGTGTTCCATACCCTTCCTCAAAGGAGATTGGAACTTAATATTGCCTTCTTTCGTATCAATCACGGCACCAATAGTGCGTAAAAACGGTCTACCAAGAATAAATGGACAAGACGGATTGCAAGCAATATCAAGAACAATAAAATCTATGGGCGATCATTAATTCTTCCCATAGGCTTTTTAATAGTAGAATCCGCCAAGTGCAAATTCAAAGAACATGATTCAATATCGGTAAGACCAAGCACGTCACATAAATATTTCAAAATTGTAGAAACACTAGCACCCAAGTCACACAAAGCAAAACACTCATAATTTTTAATCTTGACTTTGATAGTAGGTTCCCATTCATCATGCAATTTTATAGGAATTGATACTTCTAATTCCAATTTTTCTTCAAAAGCTTTCATCATAGCATCAACAATATGTTTAGTAAAAGCTTTATTTTGTTCATAGGCATGAGGTGAATTTATCATGGACTGCAACAAAGAAATACAATCAAACAAATAGCAACTATCATAATTGAACTTTGTAATCCAAAAGAGTGGGCAAATCACTAGTTAATGTTTTGACCTCTCCAAACCCACTTTTATCAATTTCCTCAACAAGATTTTCACCCTCCGAATCATCGGGACGCCTCCTAGCTAAAGTTGACTCTTCTCCAGTTCCTTTATCATCAATCTTAACTTTACTAAACAAGGAATCAATAGAAGAAACAACAATCATTTTAAGATCTTCGTCAGTTTTGAGAAAGTAGTCACTAGAAAACGCTTTTTCTAAAAATTCTCTTTTAGCTCTAAGCATAGCGGTTCTTTTCTTACTTTCATCCATAGAAACATAAAGAGCTTTAATTGATTCATCAACCTTAGGCACAAAAAATTTCATCTTGAGATTTTCCACATCATGAGAAATTCAATCAACACTTCTAGACAAATCATCAATCTTATTCAACTTTTCTTCCATGGTAGTGTTGAAAACTTTTTGCGTATTGATAAATTCTTTAATATTATTCTCAAGATCAGAGGTGTTCCTATTATTATTGTAAGATTGATTTCCATAGGAATTACCATAATTATTAGTGGAATTACTAGGAAAAAGCCTAGGATTAAAATTACCTCTATAAGCATTGTTATTTAAATTATTTCAAGAGATAAAATTCACATCCATGGCATCACTATTTTGCTCAATCAAAGTAGGCAAAGGCATATCATTAAAATCAATAGGAGCACTTTTACTAGCAACCAATTTCATAAGGGCATCAACTTTTTCACTCAAAGAAGAAATTTCTTCAACCAAATTAACTTTTTTACTAGTAGGAGCCCTTTCGGTATGCCATTGTGAATAATTTGCCATGATATTATCAAGAAATTTGGTGGCTTCACCCAAAGTAATTTCCATAAAAGTACCACCCGCGGCGGAATCTAAAAGATTACGAGAAACAAAATTCAACCCCGCGTAAAAAATTTGTATGATCATCCAAAGATTTAACCCATGAGTTGGGCAATTCCTTAGCATCATTTTCATCCTTTCCCAAGATTGTGCAACATGCTCATGTTCAAGTTGCTTGAAATTCATGATCTGGGTTCTAAGGGAAATAATTTTTGCGGGCGGAAAATACTTAGTGATAAAAGCATCTTTGCACTTATTCCAGGAATCGATACTATTGTGAGGCAAAGAAGAGAACCAAATTTTTGTAGAATCACGCAAAGAAAACGAAAATGATTTCATCTTCACCACATCATTGTCCACATCTTTTTTCTTTTGCATATCGCATAATTCCACGAAGGTATTAAGATGGGACGCGACATCCTCATTAGGAGTACCGGAAAATTGATCTTCAATAACAAGATTCAGCAAAGCAGTACTAATATCACAAGACTCCGCACTAGTGGCGGGAGGAGCAATCAGAGTGCCAATAAAATCATTGTTGTTGGTATTTGAGAAATCACAAAACTTGGTGTTCTCTTGAGTCATGATGACTACGCAACAAGATTGCACTCAAAAACAGATCCGGCAAGAAAACGGCGAACAAAAAAGGGAGGCAAATAAAACGGCAAATTTTTGTGAAGTGGGGAGAGGAAAACGAGAGGCAAATGGCAAATAATGTAAATTGCGAGGAGATGAGATTTGTGATTAGGAACCTGGTATATGTTGAAGATCCTCGCCGGCAACGGCGCCAGAAATTCCTTTTGATCTCTACTAGGACTACGTCGGTATTTTCCCAAAGAGGAAGGGATGATGCAGCACAACAACGGTATGTATTTTCCTTAGTGAAGAAACCAAGGTTATTGAACCACTAGGAGAACCAAGCAACACAAGGTAAACAACCCCTGCACATGAATAAGAACAACTCGCAACCCACGTGTTAAAGGGGTTGTCAATCCCTTTCGGGTAACGGCGCCAGAGATGGTGCGTGGACGGGAAATAAATTATAGTAGATTGAAAGATCAAACGCCAAATAAAATAAATAATAATAAAACACAGCAGGGTATTTTTGTATTTTTAGTTTAATAGATCTAAAAATAAATGCAAAGGAAAAGTAGATCGCAAAGGCAAATATATGAGAAAGAGACCCGGGGCCGTAGGTTTCACTGGTGGATTCTCTAGAGAAAATAGCAAACGGTGGGTAAACAAATTACTGTTGGGCAATTGATAGAACTTCAAATAATCATGACGATATCCATGCAATGATCATTATATAGGCACCACGTCCAAGATAAGTAGACCGACTCCTGCCTGCATCTACTACTATTACTCCACACATCGACCGCTATCCAGCATGCATCTAGTGTATTAAATTCATGGGAAAATGGAGTAATGCAATAAGAACGATGACATGATGTAGACAAGATCTATCTATGTAGACATAGACCCGATAGTTTTATCCTTAGTAGCAACGATACATATGTGTCGGTTCCCCTTCTGTCACTGGGATCAAGCACCGTAAGCTCGAACCCACTACAAAGCACCTCTTCCCATTGCAAGATAAATAGATCAAGTTGGCCAAACAAAACCCAAATATCAGAGAAGAAATACGAGGCTATAAGCAATCGTGCATAAAAGAGATCAAAGAAACTCAAATACTTTCATGGATATAAAAAGATATAACTGATCATAAACTCAAAGTTCATCAGATCCCAACAAACACACCACAAAAGAGTTACATCATATGGATCTCCAAGAGACCATTGTATTGAGAATTCAGCAAGAGAGAGAGGAAGCCATCTAGCTACTAACTACGTACCCGAAGGTCTACAAAGAACTACTCACGTATCATCGGAGAGGCACCAATGGAGGTGGTGAACCCCATTCGAGATGGTGTCTAGATTGGATCTGGTGGTTCTGGACTCTGCGGTGGCTGGATCAATATTTCCTCAACTCCCCTAGGGTTTCTGGAATATTGGGGTATTTATAGAGCAAAGAGGCGGTCCGGGGGGCACCCGAGGTGGGCACAACCCACCAGGGTGTGCCTGGGCCTCCTGGCGCGCCTTGGTGGGTTGTGCTCTCCTTGGAGCACACCCTAGGCACAGCCAGGGCCCATTATGTGTCTTCTGGTCCATAAAAACTCTTCGTGAAGTTTCTTTGCATTTGGACTCCGTCTGATATTGATTTCGTTCAATGTAAAAAACATGCAGAAAACAGCAACTGGCACTTGGCACTATGTCAATAGGTTAGTACCAAAAAATGATGTAAAATGACTATAAAATGATTATAAAACATCCAAGATTGATAATATGATAGCATGGAACAATCAAAAATTATAGATACGTTGGAGACGTATCGTTACCCGAAAGGGATTGACAACCCCTTTAATACGTCAGATTGCGAGTATTTGGTACTTGTGTGCAGGTGCGGATCACGTAGCGTTGTGTTGTTCTCCTACTGGTTCGATAACCTTGGTCTCATCACTGAGGGAAATACCTACCATTGCTGTGACGCCCCTGATTCGACCGTACACTAATCATACACGCAAATGTGTACGATCAAGATCAGAGACTCACGGGAAGATATCACAACTCAACCCTGGACACAAATTAAAATAATACAAGCTTCATGTTACCAGCCAGGGGCCTCGAGGGCTCGAATACATAGCTCGATACACAAGAGTCAGCGAAAGTAACAATATCTGAGTACAGACATTAGTGAAACAAGGATGCCTTAAGAAGGCTAGCACAAACATCAACGATCGAAGAGGCAAGGCCTCCTGCCTGGGACCTCCTAACTACTGCTGGTCGTCGCGGTCTCCACGTAGTAGCATCCGTCGGTGGTGGCATCTGGCTCCAAGGATCCACCATCTGGATGCATCAACCGGAAAGAAGGAAGGGGGAAAGGGGTAGCAAAGCAACCGTGAGTACTCATCCAAAGTACTCGCAAGCATCAGATCTATACTAAGTATGCATTGGTATCAAATGGAAGGGCTGTATCTGTGGACTGAACTGCAGAATGCCAAAATAGAGGGGAAGACCTAGGCTATCAAAGACTAGCATCTTCAAGCAGCTCCAAGCATCTTGCAGCATGTAGAAGAGTAAAGAATAGCAGTTTATATTTAACAAACATGTTGTAGCATTAATGCTCAGATATCCCTCCTCGACTCCCTGCGAGAAAGCAATCTCAGAGCCACATATCCATCTCATTTCTCAAGTATCCATTTCTAGTTATATAAGATCAGGATACAAGTCTGAACGTCCATTACCGTGGACACGGTATTCCAATAGATAACTTCCCTACAGGGGTGCACCACGTTACCCAACATGCTCGATCAATCTGGCCGGACACACTTTCCTGGGTCATGCCCGGCCTCGGAAGATCAACACGTCGCAGCCCTACCTAGGCTCAGCAGAGAGGTCCCCGCCGGTCTACATCCTAAGTACTCCGGGGTCTTGGGCCCATCGCCCGTTGCACTTCGGGTCATTGAAAGCAGGGTGAATACCAGCACCGCCTCGGATGGCCAGCACGATCCGATCGTGCCGCAATGCTGACAAAGCTTCGGCTGATACTGCGACGTCGAGGCCCATACCTATTCTCGCGTGGTCGTTAATGTGTAAAGGCAAGATGCCAACTCAGAACAAATACCCAAACCTATTAGTGCATTGGGGGCTCGCGAAGACGGGCGGAGACTCACGATAATGTGACCCTGTCGCCCCGTCTCGTGGACTTACGGCAAGGGCCCAGAATGCCCATCCGTGCCATGTAGAAAACTCGCGGGTGATCTACGGGCCCTCCCGACTTTCACATCAACTCGCGGGTACACCTCAGGGCCGACCCGACTTCAACAATGTTCTCAAGTAAAGTCAAGGTAACCGTGTGTCCAAACATCAAGGGGAAAACCCGAGGAATCACCCTCGGTGGATTCCACTTGATGTAATCATCAAGGTGGACATATGAGGAACCACCCTCGGGGTTCACACTTGAGGTGTTGCACGACAGAGCCATATCGAGAATGGTGAAGGAGGAACCACCCTTGTTGACCACGACCGAATAGCTACACTACAGAGTTGTCATCGGGAGTGCGTTGTGAGGTATCACCCTCGGCACTCGATAGTAGCTCTGCAGACTCGAGCAACAAAAGGGGCGTGATGTGATGTGAGGTGTCGGGCTCTGGTCGTCGGTCACGTTGATCGAGTAATCGATGATGAAGCAGGGGCAACAAGGACAAGGTGGGGGTCACTGATGGATCACTAACCAACCTATACTAAGCAGTTTAGGATAAGCAGGTAAGGTACAATGAGCAGTTACAAAAGGAGGCTATGCATCAGAATAGGAGCAAACAATAACAGTAGCAAAATCTAATGCAAGCATGAGAGAACGGAATAGGCAATATCGGATGATCAAGGGGGGGCTTGCCTGGAAGCTCCGCTGAAAGGGAAGAAGAGTCGTCGATGACGTAGTCGATCACAATGGCATCAACATTGGTCTTGGGGTCTACCGGAGAGAACATGGGGAAGAAACAATAAATACAGAGCACGGAGATGCATTACTAAGCATGACATGATGATATGCGGTGCTATGGGTGTTCTAACGCAATGCTACACGATATAGGTGAAGGGGAAAAACATCCGGGAATATTTTCCCGATGTTTGGCATTTTCGGACAAATGAAACGGAGGACGGTTGCATGCTCGTTATGCTAGGGACATGTGGCAGACGAATGGGTTGTGTATTCAGATTCGTCTCGTCGTTCTGAGCAACTTTCATGTATAAAACATTTTCATCCGAGTTACGGATTATTTGATATGATTTTTCAAAGATTAAAACTATTTTCAGGATTTACTGAAATTTGGCAAAGTCTGAGATTTGCTTAGTTTTAAACATCACTTAGCTGTTTTCCGGAGGCTATAGCTATTGTTCTGTACATCCTATGATTTTGTGCCTTATATCAATTATGAGCATTTTTTCTGCAATCTACATGTTAGTAACACTTTCCTCCATATTAGAGTTCATTTACATGATCATCAACAGCTCTAAAGTAGCTATGAATATAAAGTTGTTTTTCATATTTTCAACTAACGGAACTTAGATGTTTGTGAATTTCATAGGATTTAATCTGTGCATCATATGGATTTGGTCCAGTGGGGTATATTGAAGTTTGTCAAGTGTACTTCCTTCACATATTATTTTTACTCGTGTTAGCACTTGATTAGCTATTATTTAGGGGCTGTCCAGAAAGCTAAATGGTGTAGCAGCACAAAAGCTAGCTACTGCTACAGTAACTGAATGTTACTTGTAGCAGAGCGGCGGCAGAGTGCAGCGGTGCGGTGCGGGCGCTAGACAGCGGTGGCGAGGCTACACACGGGCGGAGCAGGAGCAGCAGCGCATAGCAGCAATAGTTCAAGGCAGCAACAACTGAAAGCAGCAGCAGCTGGTAGAGCAGTGAGCTGCAGCGGCATCGAGCAGCAAGCAGCAGGCGGCGGCAAGGTGCGGGCAGCACGGGAGGGCGTGCGCGAGCACGCGACGCATGCACAAGGAGAGGCCGCGGCCGGTGAGCTCGCAAACGGGGCAACCGGGGGCGCGGCCACGGCCAGAGGGTGCGGGCGGTGAACGCGAGCTCCACGGAGCACGACACGGTGGTGGTGGCGACGGACGACGATGAAACCAGCGGGGAAATAGGGGAACAGCATGGCTATGAGCGGCGTGAGATCGCCGGGCGCGAGGACGCGCGGGCGAAGGCAGCAGGCGCGACGATCGCGAGCTCCTCGGGAGCTCGGGCATGACGGTGGGGGCGATCTAAGGCCACGGTGGAGATGGCGTTCCCGACCACTAATTGGCCCGGGGAAAAGATGCTACGGTTCTTGCTCGACATGGTGAACATAGCGGTGGCACGCACGGGACCAAAGGTCACCGGTGGCCACGCCGGAGACAAGCGCGGGCGGTGGCGAGCTCGGCAACAGCAGCTACGAGACCTACGGCACCGAAACAAAGAAGAAAGGGGGTTCGAGAGGGGCGTGTGCTCACGGTGAGGTGGTAGTGGAGGACAGCGAGCTCGGGGAGGGTTGACGGCGTCGGAGTCGAAGAAGAACGTCAGTGGATCCCAAGGTTGAAGATGAGGTCGGGGTGGCGTTGCAGGGGCCGTTCGGCGCCATGTGGCTCGATGTAGATGATGAGGACGACACTACGATGCTCCTGGACTCGTTGGAGAGGAAAGGGGTGTACGGTGGGCGCGGGATCAAATCGGGCGCGGCAGCGATCGCGTCGGCCTCCTCTCCAGATCGATGGAGAGGGAGAGGTGGAGAAGGGGAGAAGAGGGGCAAGTGGGAGAGTGGGTGGAGCGGGGGGAGGAGCCCGAGCGGGAGAGAGGATGGGGGTGAGCGCAAGGGCAAGTGGGGAGGCGAGGGGACCGAGGCGTCGCCTTATCCCCTCGCCGACGGAGACGGCGAGACGGTCCGGCGGGGACGAGCGAGCGTGGGTGCGGTTGGTCGAGCAGTAGAAGGAGGAGGGAGAGACGGAGAGTTGGGATGGGCCGGCTGGTGGGTGAAGGCCCAGGGAAACAAGGAGGGGTTTCTTTTCCTTTTATTGTTCTTTTGCATTTTCTTTTAAAACTTGTCTATTTTCTAATTAGTTTTATTTTATTTTAGGTTTTATAAAATATGGTCTAAGCCCCTAAATTAGTATTAGTAGTTAGGCCACTGCCACATATAACTTGGCACTCTAATAAGATATTTTGCATTTATGTCTTATTTAAAATGCATTTAAATAATTGTTTAAGCCACTATTTTAATTACTTTCTAAAAAAGTTGCTTCACCACCACAATTAGTTATGTATTATTTTCCTCATGATGGACATTTTAGTTTACTTGTTTGACAAATTTGAATTTTGACGTCAATTTGAATTTGAATTTGAATAGTGATTTGGATCAAGTGATTTAGAAACAGTAAAACCAATGACCTGGCATCATTAGCAGAGGATTACTGTAGCTTAATTATCCGGGCGTCACAATTCTCCTCCACTACAAGAAATCTCGTCCCGAGATTTTAGGAGGTAGACGGAAACAAAGCGGGGTATTCATCACGAAGACGATCCTCGTGTTCCCAAGTGGCTTCATCTTTGGAAGGATTTGACCACTGAACTTTTATAAATTTGATAGCCCTCAGACGGGTGCAACATTCAGCTCGATCGAGAACATGGACCGGATGCTCTCTGCAAGTGAGATCATCGTGCAGGGGTTGAGCTTTATAAACCATGTGGTTGTTGCAATAAGACTTGCGACTCAGGGCATCGGCCATGACATTAGCCTTGCCAGGGGTATAAGAAATACCGTAGGCATGGTATGTATTGACTCCATACATAGCTGCATTCAGAGATCCAGATCTAGCTGAGTAAATAGATACTTCAGACTTCAATGATCGGTGAAGATCTTGCAACAAGTACCAAAAAGGGAAGGCCGCCACAACTTTAGTGCAAATTTAACTGCAGCAAGTTCAAGGTCATGGACTGGAAACGATTGGAGCGTTTTCCATTCTCACAAGAGGAGAAGTGTTTTACGCATTCAAGGAATAAATTCGTGCTTCAGCATTACGAACAAGAGCATGGTAGCTTACTATCTCACTTGAGGGATGTAGTGGATGGACGGTTTTAGTGGCGCAAATGAGAGAAGCGGTATGTGTTTTCCAACCATCACGTACCCATGATGAGGTCAATATTGGATAACTTCAAAACAATGGGGGAAACATGAATTCCTGCCATTCAAATTCAACTGGGACGTCGTGACTGACCATGGTGGTTCGACATTTGCCCGCAGAATGCGGCATGGAATTCCGGCCAAGTGATGGCGGTTCCAACATGTAAGAAACGTCTGTGGCTGTCCCACCATTGAGCAATGGGACCTATCAGTTAGTAAGCCACGAAGGTGACATAGTTGGTCGGGGCTACATCAGCAGACTCCAACTCAAAGTGATGTCACGGAGCCAATCATCAGCATCAAGGGGCTGAGTTGAGCTGAGGTAGATGTCGGGTTGAGGCGCGCAAAGTCATGCAGTGTCACTAGGGCTGGCTACTGGTTCAAGTTGGGGCGCGGGAACTGAGCCAGGACTCCTTCCATGAACTGACAATTCAGCTCAACTGTTGTATCATTCCAGCCATGTATTCGGGAGGTGGTGGATTATCGCCACGATGGCCAAGACCAGCGGATCTAACCATCCTGCGTAAATGCAATAGGGGGTAGTTTAGCAAGGGGCGGAGCAAGTGTATGGAGTCATTCATGCTGAAACCTGAACAATGAGCAAAGGCGCAGTATGTTCAAAGCAGTAGTCATTGAAGACATACAATTACATATGCGGGGCCAATTACACGTTCTTCGTATGAATTCGGACAAGAGAAACATACACGCAAATGTGTATGATCAAGATCAGAGACTCACGGGAAGATATCACAACACAACTCTAGACACAAATTAAAATAATATAAGCTTCATATTACAAGCCAGGGGCCTCGAGGGCTCGAATACATAGCTCGATACACAAGAGTCAGCGGAAGCACCAATATCTGAGTACAGACATAAGTTAAACAAGGGTGCCTTAAGAAGGCTAGCACAAACATCAACGATCGAAGAGGCAAGGCCTCCTGCTGCCTGGGACCTCCTAACTACTCCTGGTCATCGCGGTCTCCACGTAGTAGCCTCCATCGGCGGTGGCATCCGGCTCAAAGGATCCACCATCTGGTTGCATCAACAGGAAAGAAGAAGGAAGGGGGAAAGGGGTAGCAAAGCAACCGTGAGTACTCATCCAAAGTACTCGCAAGCATCAGATCTATACTAAGTATGCATTGGTATCAAATGGAAGGGTTGTATTAGTGGACTGAACTGCAGAACGCCAGAATAGAGGGGAAGGCCTAGCCTATCGAAGACTAGCATCTTCAAACAGCTCCAATCATCTTGCAGCATGTAGAAGAGTAAAGAATGGCATTCTATATTTAACAAACATGTCGTAGCATTAATTCCCAGAGATCCCTCCTCGACACCCTGCGAGAAAGCAATCTCGGAGCCTCATATCCATCTCATGTCTCAAGTATCCATTTCTAGTTATATAAGATTAGGATACAAGTCTGAACGTCCATTACCGTGGACACGGTATTCGAATAGATAACTTCCCTGCAGGGGTGCACCACGTTACCCAACACACTCGATCACTCTGGCCGGACACACTTTCCCGGGTCATGCACGGCCTCGGAAGATCAACACGTCGCAGCCCTACCTAGGCTCAGCAGAGAGGTCCCTGCCGGTCTACGCCCTAAGCACTCCGGGGTCTTGGGCCCATCGCCCGTTGCACTCCGGGTCGTTGCGAGCAGGGTGAATACCAGAACCGCCTCGGATTTCCAGCACAATCCGACCGTGCCACAATGCTGAACTAGACGTCTCACAAAGCTTCGGCTGATACTGCAACGTCGAGGCCCATAACTATTCTCGCATGGTGGTTAGTGCGTAAAGGCCAGAGAACAACTCAGAACAAATACCCAAACCTGTTAGTGCATTGGGGGCTCGCGAAGACGAGCAGAGACTCACGATAATGTGACCCTATTGCCCCGTCTCGTGGTCTTACGGCAAGGGCCCAAAATGCCCGGCCGTGCCGCATAGAAAACTCGCGGGTGCTCTACGGGCCCGCCCGACTTTCACATCAACTCGCGGGTACCCCTCAGGGCCGACCCAACTTCAACAATGGTCTCAAGTAAAGTCAAGGTAACCTTGTGTCCAAACATCAAGGAGAAAACCTGAGGAATCACCCTCGATGGATTCCAATCGATGTAATCATCAAGGTGAACATATGAGGAACCATCCTCGAGGTTCACACTTGAGGTGTTGCACGACAGATCCGTATCGAGAATGGTGAAGGAGGAACCACCCTCGTTGACCACGGCCGAATAGCTACACTAAAGAGTTGTCATCAGGAGTGCGTTGTGAGGCACCCTCGGCACTCGATAGTAGCTCTGCAGAGTCAAGCAACAAAAGGGGCATGATGTGATGTGAGGTGTCGGGCTCTGGTCATCGGTCACGTCGATCGAGTCGTCAATGATGAAGCAGGGGCAACAAGGACAAGGTGGGGGTCACTGATGGATCACTAACCAACCTATACTAAGCAGTTTAGGATAAGCGGGTAAGGTACAATGAGCGGTTACAAAAGCAGGCTATGCATCATAATAGGAGCAAACAATAACAGTAGCAAAATCTAATGCAAGCATGAGAGAACGGAATAGGAGATACCAGGATGATCAAAGGGGGGGCTTGCCTGGATTCTCCGCTGAAAGGGAAGAAGAGTCGTCGATGACGTAGTTGATCACAACGGCATCAACATCGGTCTCGGGGTCTACCGGAGAGAAGAGGGGGAAGAAACAATAAATACAGAGCACACAGATGCATTACTTAGCATGACATGACGATATGCGGTGCTAGGGGTGTTCTAACACAATGCTACACGATATAGGTGAAGGGGGAAAACATCCGGGAATATTTTCCTGAAGTTTGGCATTTTCGGACAGATGAAACGGAGGGGGACTGTTGCATGTTCACTATACTAGGGACATGTGGCAGACGAACGGATTGCGTATTCAGATTCGTCTCGTCGTTCTGAGCAACTTTCATGTATAAAACATTTTCATCTGAGTTACGGATTATTTGATATGATTTTTCAAAGATTAAAACTATTTTTAGGATTTACTGAAATTTGGCTAAATCTGATATTTGCTCAGTTTTAAACATCACTTAGCTGTTTTCCGGAGGCTATAGCTATTGTTCTGTACATCCTATGGATTTGTGCCTTATATCAATTGTGAGCATTTTTTCTGCAATCTACATGTTAGTAAGACTTTCCTCCATATTAGAGTTCATTTCCTTGATCATGAACAGCTCTAAAGTAGCTATGAATATAAAGCTGTTTTTCAGATTTTCAGCTAACAGTTAGCATTTTGTGAATTTCATAGGATTTAATCCGTGCATCAAATGGATTTGTTCCAGTGGGGTATATTGAAGTTTGTCAAGTGTACTTCCTTCACATATTATTTTTACTCGTGTTAGCACTTGATTAGCTGTTGTTTAGGGGCTGTCCAGAGAGCTAAATGGTGTAGTAGCACAAAAGCTAGCTAATGCTACAGTAACTGAATGTTACTTGTAGCAGAGCGGCGGCAGAGTGCAGCGGCGCGGTGCGGGCGCTAGGCAGCGGCGGCGAGGCCACGCGCGGGCGGAGCAGCAGCAGTTCAAGGCAGCAACAGCTGAAAGCAGTAGCAGCTGGCAGAGCAGCGAGCAGCAGCGGCATCGAGCAGCAAGCAGCAGGCGGCGGTGAGGTACAAGCGGCGCGGGAGGGCACGCGCGAGCATGCGACACACGCACAGGGCGACGCCGCAGCCGGTGAGCTCGCGAACGGGGCGGCCGGGGGCGCGGCCACGGCCGGAGGGCGCGGGCGGTGAGCGCGAGCTCCACGGAGCACGAGGTGGTGGTGGCGACAGATGACGATGAAACCAATGGGAAAACAGGGGAACGGCGTGGCTATGAGCGGCGCGAGATTCCCGGGCGCGAGGACGCACGGGCGAAGGCAGCAGGCGCGGCGACCACGAACTCCTCGGGAGCTCGGGCGTGACGGCGGGGGCGATCTACGGCCACGGTGGAGATGGCGTTCCCGACCACTAATTGGTCCGGGGAAAAGATGCTACGGTTCCTGCTCGACATGGTGAACTTGGCGGTGGCAGGCCGGAGACAAGCGCGGGCGGTGGCGAGCTTGGAAACAGCGGCTACGAGGCCTACGGCACGGGAACGAAAAAGAAAGGGGGTTTGAGAGGGGCGTGTGCTCATAGTGAGGCGGTAGTGGAGGACAGCGGGCTCGGGAAGGGTTGACGGCGTTGGAGTCGAAGAAGAACGTCAGCGGATCCCGAGGTTGAAGATGAGGTTGGGGTGGCGTTGCAGGGGCCGTCCGGCGCCGTGTGGCTCGATGTAGATGATAAGGACGACACTACGGTGCTCCTGGACTCGTTGGAGAGGCAAGGGGTGGACGGTGGCGGCGGGATCGAAGCGGGCGCGACGACGATTGCGTCGGCCTCCTCTCCAGATCGATGGAGAGGGAGAGGTGGAGAAGGGGAGAAGAGGGGCAAGTGGGAGAGTGGGTGGAGCGGGGGGAGGAGCCCGAGGGGGAGAGAGGATGGGGGTGAGCACGGGGGCAACTGGGCAGGCGAGGGGGACGAGGCGTCGCCCTTATCCCCTTGCCGACGGGGACGGCGAGACGATCCGGCGGGGACGAGCGGGTGCGGGTGCGGTCGGTCCAGCAGTAGAAGGAGGAGGGAGAGACCGAGAGCTGGGATGGGCCGGCTGGTGGGTGAAGGCCCAGGGAAACAAGGGGGGTTTCTTTTCCTTTTATTGTTCTTTTGCATTTTCTTTTAAAACTTGTCTTTTTTCTAATTAGTTTTATTTTATTTTAGGTTTTATAAAATATGGTCTAGGCCCCTAAATTAGTATTAGTAGTTAGGCCATTGCCACAAATAACTTGGCACTTTAATAAAATAGTTTGCATTTATGTCTAGTTTAAAATGCATTTGAATAATTGTTTAAGCCACTATTTTAATTACTTTAGGGTATTCAATCACTTTTATAAAAAAGTTGCTTCACCACCACAATTAGTTATGTATTATTTTCCTCATGGTGAACATTTTATTTACTTGTTTGACAAATTTGAATTTTGACTTCAATTTGAATTTGAATAGTGATTTGGATCAAGTGATTTAGCAATAGTAAAACCATTGACCTGGCATCATTAGCAGAGGATAACTATAGCTTAATTATCCGGGCGTCAGAGTTGCTGTGCTGCATCATCCCTTCCTCTTTGGGGAAATACCGACGTAATTCAAGCAAACATCAGCGCTGGCGTGCATGGGATAGAGCTCATTTAGGTTGTCACATCGGTGAAGTGACATCCGGGTACGGGCGTCCTTCATAGAAAAACCAACACCATCAAATTCAACATTAAGTTCTCATGAGTAAGACGACAAATGGAAACTAATTCATGACTAATTTAGGCGAAACAAGAACATTAGACATAGTGATGGGTGTGGAAGTGTAGGGAAAACTAGTGCTACCGATATGTGTCATAAGTAAGGAGGAGCCGTTGCCAACAGTGATACGAGTGGGTGTATGACCGAGTGTGGAGGAGGTTAGGTTACCGGGATGAGCTGTCATGTGCGCAGTAGCACCTGAGTCCATGTACCAGTCGCCTCCATCGCCATAGTTACTCGGCGACGGCGCGGAGTGCAGGGCGGCCAGGAGGGTGGGATCCCATGGCGCAGGAACCAGCGGCGGCAGGAGGCCCCCGTACGGCGTCGCCGGGGCGGGCGGACCATAACCCCCGAGAGGCAGCGGAGCGAGGGGGCGCTATAGCCAGTGCCAACCGGCTGGTAGGGCGCGCCGAGGAACGCCTGGTGGCCCGTGGGGCGAGGACCAAGAAGACCCGGCGCAGGAGCCCGTGGGACGGGCATATGATAGGCATGCACGACGCACGTCCACGGGTTCTGCCCGGTTGCCCACGGCGGAGGGGGCTGCTGGTAGCGCAGCGCCCTCCTGCACTTTGGGCCGGCTGCTGTGGGCGGTGACCCCCGCCGTCACGCCCGTTGTGTCGGCCCCCTCCTCCTTGAGGCTGCTGGGGAGGTGCGGGCTGCAGTGGGTAATACCCGGCTGGCGCGTGTGGGTGCGGTTGGGTCGGCGCGGTCGATGGAGGGGGCCACCGCGGGTGGTGCCGGCAGCGAGGGCGATGTGCTGGACCCGCTGCTTCACCTTCGTCATTCGGCGCTTCTCGAGCTTGAGGCACGCGACGACGCGCTGGAAGGTGGGTTGCGGCAGGAAAGTGAGGTTAGAAGCCACGTTGCCGAAATCCTCGTTGAGGCCGGCGGTGAGGGTGCTGAGTGATGTCTACTACACAACTTGTTCTTGTAGACTCTTGTTGGACCTCCAAGCGCAGAGTTTTGTAGGATAGTAGCAAATTTCCATCAAGTGGATGACCTAAGGTTTATCAATCCGTGGGAGGTGTAGTATGAAGATGGTCTCTCTCAAACAACCCTGCAACCAAATAATAAAAAGTCTCTTGTGTCCCCAACACACCAAATACAATGGTAATTTGTATAGGTGCACTAGTTCGGCGAAGAGATGGTAATAAAAGCGTAGTAATGATAATAGGTATTGATTTTTGTAATAGGAACAATAAAAACAACAAGGTAGCAATTGATAAAACAGAGCACAAACGGTATTGCAATGCCTAAAATGAGGCCTACGGTCCGTACTTTTGCTAGTGCAATCTCTCAACAATGCTAATATATTTGGATCATATAACCATCCCTCAAAGTGCGATGAAGAATCACTCCAAAGTTCCTATCTAGCGGAGAACATAAGAAGAAATTGTTTGTAGGGTACGAAACCACCTCGAAGCTATTCTTTCCGATCGATCTATCCAAGAGTTCATACTAAAATAACACCAAATAATTTAAGATTCATAATACTCAATCCAACACAAAGAACCTCAAAGAGCGCCCTAAGATTTCTACCGGAGAAACAAAGACAAGAACGTGCATCAACCCCTATGCATAGATTACCCCAATGTCACCTCGGGAATCCGCGAGTTGAGTGCCAAAACATATATCAAGTAAATCAGTATGATACCCCATTGTCACCACGAGTATTCATATGCAAGACATACATCAAGTGTTCTCAAATCCATAAAAGTGTTCAATCCGGTAAAACAAAATCTCAAAGGGAAAACTCAATTCATCAAAACAAGATAGAGAGGGGAAAACACCATATGATCCGACTATATTAACAAAGCCCGCGATAAATCAAGATCGTGAATCTCAAGAACACGAGAGAGAGATTAAACACATAACTACTGGTACAAACCCTCAACCCCGAGGGTGGACTACTCGCTCCCTCCTCATCGTGGTGGCCGTCGGGATGATGAAGATGGCCACTAGTGATGATTTCCCCCTCCGGCGGAGTGCCAGAACGGGGTCTATATTAGTTTTTCGTATAGGTGCACTAGTTCGGCGAAGATATGGTAATAAAAGCATAGTAATGATAGTAGATATTGATTTTTGTAATAGGAACAATAAAAAACAACAAGGTAGCAATTGATAAAATGGAGCACAACGGTATTGCAATGCCTAAAAATGAGGCCTCGGGTCCGTACTTTTGCTAGTGCAATCTCTCAACAATGCTAATATATTTGGATCATATAACCATCCCTCAAAGTGCGATGAAGAATCACTCCAAAGTTCCTATCTAGCGGAGAACATAAGAAGAAATTGTTTGTAGGGTACGGAACCACCTCGAAGCTATTCTTTCCGATCGATCTATCCAAGAGTTCATACTAAAATAACACCAAATAATTTAAGATTCATAATACTCAATCCAACAAAAAGAACCTCAAAGAGTGCCCTAAGATTTCTACCGGAGAAACAAAGACAAGAACGTGCATCAACCCCTATGCATAGATTACCCCAATGCCACCTCGGGAATCCGCGAGTTGAGTGCCAAAACATATATCAAGTAAATCAGTATGATACCCCATTGTCACCACGAGTATTCATATGCAAGACATACATCAAGTGTTCTCAAATCCATAAAAGTGTTCAATCCGGTAAAACAAAATCTCAAAGGGAAAACTCAATTCATCAAAACAAGATAGAGAGGGGAAAACACCATATGATCCGACTATATTAACAAAGCCCGCGATAAATCAAGATCGTGAATCTCAAGAACACGAGAGAGAGATTAAACACATAACTACTGGTACAAACCCTCAACCCCGAGGGTGGACTACTCGCTCCCTCCTCATCGTGGTGGCCGTCGGGATGATGAAGATGGCCACTAGTGATGATTTCCCCCTCCGGCGGAGTGCCAGAACGGGGTCTATATTAGTTTTTCGTATAGGTGCACTAGTTCGGCGAAGATATGGTAATAAAAGCATAGTAATGATAGTAGATATTGATTTTTGTAATAGGAACAATAAAAAACAACAAGGTAGCAATTGATAAAATGGAGCACAACGGTATTGCAATGCCTAAAAATGAGGCCTCGGGTCCGTACTTTTGCTAGTGCAATCTCTCAACAATGCTAATATATTTGGATCATATAACCATCCCTCAAAGTGCGATGAAGAATCACTCCAAAGTTCCTATCTAGCGGAGAACATAAGAAGAAATTGTTTGTAGGGTACGGAACCACCTCGAAGCTATTCTTTCCGATCGATCTATCCAAGAGTTCATACTAAAATAACACCAAATAATTTAAGATTCATAATACTCAATCCAACAAAAAGAACCTCAAAGAGTGCCCTAAGATTTCTACCGGAGAAACAAAGACAAGAACGTGCATCAACCCCTATGCATAGATTACCCCAATGCCACCTCGGGAATCCGCGAGTTGAGTGCCAAAACATATATCAAGTAAATCAATATGATACCCCATTGTGACCACGAGTATTCATATGCAAGACATACATCAAGTGTTCTCAAATCCATAAAAGTGTTGAATCCCGGTAAAATAAAATCTCAAAGGGAAAACTCAATTCATCACAACAAGATAGAGAGGGGAAAACACCATATGATCCGAATATATTAACAAAGCCCGCGATACATCAAGATCGTGACATCTCAAGAACACGAGAGAGAGATTAAACACATAGCTACTCGTACAAACCCCCAGCACGGAGGGTGGACTACTCGCTCCCTCCTCATCGTGGTGGCCGTCGGGATGATGAAGATGGCCACCGGTGATGATTTCCCCCTCCGGCGGAGTGCCAGAACGGGGTCTAGATTGGTTTTTCATGGCTACAGAGGCTTGCGGCGGTGGAACTTCTGATCTAGGGTCTCCCCGAGGGTTTTTGGAATATTTGGTGATTTATAGGGCAGAGAGGGGGTGCGGGAGGCCACCGACGCCCTGGTGGGTTGTGCCGCCCTCGGGGCACCTGTCGGTGTCAAAACCGGTGGATCTCAGGTAGGGGGTCCCGAACTGTGCGTCTAGGATCGATGGTTACAGGAGACAGGGGGCACGATGTCTACCCAGGTTCGGGCCCTCTCTATGGAGGTAATACCCTACTTCCTGCTTGATTGATCTTGATGAATATGAGTATTAAAAGAGTTGATCTACCACGAGATCATAATGGCTAAACCCTAGAAGTCTAGCCTGTATGACTATGGCAATGAGTATATCCTTTCCGGACTACACCCTCCGGTTTATATAGACACCGGGGGGATCTAGGGTTACATAGAGTCGGTTACATAAGAAGGAATCTTCATAGTTGGTCGCCAAGCTTGCCTTCCACGCCATGGAGAGTCCTATCCGGACACGGGTACAGTCTTCGGCCTTCATGTCTTCATAGCCCATCAGTCCAGCCCATGGATAACAGGCCGGACGCCCGAGGACCCATTAGTCCAGGACTCCCTCAGTAGCCCATGAACCTGGCTTCAATGATGAGGAGTCCGGTGCGCAGATTGTCTTCGGCATTGCAAGGCGGGTTCCCCTTTCCGAACTCCAAGATAGTCTTCAGATGTAATGATTGTGTCCGGACCTGTATACACAACTGCAGAGGATATAATATTTCACGAGTCCAATCCGTTGACAACTTTTTGGTAATAGGACATCACGCCTGCTCGGCCATTATTTTTGGGTCGTTAGCTAGCCGTCGCCCTATGTCTCGAGACATGGTTTTATTGGCATGTCTTATCCAAGTGGAGATCGTGTCTCCCCTTTTTTAAGGGGTTCTTATCAAACCGGACGTGGGTAAACCAACCGTCGCTTGGGTACAACTCCTTGGGAATAGGCAAGGTTTGAGGCCCAGGAGGAGACGTTCGATATTCGCGGCCTTTATATATGGGTACAGACCCATCTTTTTTCTTTCATGCTTGCTTCTTCCTCAACCCTTGTTACCCCAAGCTCCAACACCTGGGTTTCAGTCGCCACAAGATCCAATCATGTCTGGATCCAGCCGTCAAGGCCGGTGGGTGGCTTCTTCTGCCATGGAGGGAGATATTGCAAAGCTTCGAGCGGTGAGGTATCTGACCGCGGAAATCCTTCATCGGCTTCCTATTGAGGGGCAGGTTATTCCCACCCCCAGATCCGGCGAGAGGGTCGTTTTCGTGTCCCACTTCCTCCGTGGGTTAGGGTTTGCACTTAATCCCTTCATCCGAGGGCTCATGTTCTATTATGGGCTAGATTTTCACGATCTGGCCCCGGACTCTATTCTTCTTATCTCGGTGTTTATCGTCACGTGCGAAGCCTTCCTTCGAACTCCTCCACACTTTGGCTTGTGGCTCAAGACCTTCGATGTGAAGCCGCAAGTGACAGAGGGGGAGCAGGCAGAGTGCGGTGGTGCCATAGTGAGCAAGCTTGCTAGCGCTGTTTGGCTGAAAGGATCCTTTGTCAAATCTTCCGATTTATGGCAGCAGGGGTGGTTCTACATCACCGAGCCCCGTGGCTCCAAGTGGGCAGTTGCGCCCGCATTTCGGTCCAGTCCCCCAATTCAGCTTGCGTCGTGGATTAATAAGGGGTTGGACTGGGGATCAACGGACGAGGTGCGGGCCTTGCAAAGTTGCATCCGAAGCCTCATTGAGAGGGACATCAATATCGTCAATGTCGTTAAAGTAATGCTAGTCCGTCGGATCCTGCCGTGCCAACGACGGCCTCTCCGCATGTGGGAGTTCAACCCAGAAGGGCTGCAGACTCTTCAGCACTTCTTCGGCACTATGCACGAAGGAATGTGGAGATTATTTTTCGGGAAACGAAAGCAAGGGCCGGACACCACCGAAGATATCGGCCTAGACTGTAACCATCCGGACACCCCAGTAAGTACCCGTTCGAAGGACACCTCATAATCAGATACCCAGTGGTAAGATACTAACCAAATCATCCTTTTTCAGGGTTGGATAAAGAAAGTGGAACAGATTAGGTGTCCGGCTCCCCTTCCCGAAGACTCAACTAATCCTGTGTTAACAAGGATGCTGGCTCGGCACCATACCAGGCGCCGGCAAGGGAGGGTAAAGAGGAGAGTGAGAAGACCCGAGATGACCTTTGTTCCGGAGGTAAGTCGGATACTGAGTTCGGAGAAATCGACCTTTCCTCGCCTGAAGACAGAGGCGAAAGAGGACCCAGTATCCCTTCTCCGAGCAGGAGGAAAAGGGCCGCCTCTGAAGGTTGGGAGGGGCGGTCTCCCAAGAAGGGCAAGATGCCACCGTCGAGCGGCTTGGGTTTGGAAAGCGACGCTGTTGAACAGCTCCAACAAGGGGACAAGCCCTCGGCCAAACCGTAAGTGAATCCGGAGTACTTTGATAGTGTCCCGCTCCTTTGCCGTTACCGAAGATATACATAACGCGTCCGTGCATTTTTACTGGTCGGCACAAAGTTTTTCCGGGCAATCCTCTTCTTCGGGAGGTCTCCTCCCAGAGATGATGGAGAGCGAGACGCCTCCCCCAACCTCCTCGCCCAATAAGGCGGACGACTCTGAAGTGTCATCGCGGAGGGTTCTTCTTGATCAACAAGCTACACAGAGGATAAAAGAGGCAGTACCCGAAGGTGGATCTCCGACCGTCCGGGATTCTGGGGCTGATAATAAAGGCCCCGGACTGTCTGGCTCGCGACCGACGGTGATTCTGGAGACGGGTGAACAGATTCCTTCAAAGGATGGTTGTGCTCCTAGAGCGGCTTCCGGAGACCCGGAGGCTCCGGATATATTGCGAGACATGTTGCGAAAAGCATATGTCTCGGGGGAACGGCGTACCTTGATGGGTACAGTGGTTGAGAAGATTTTGTCCGCGGAGAGCAGATTGAATGAAGCCTTCATGAGCCTGCTAAAAGGCTTCGAGGTTTGTGATATAATGTTTTCAGCTATGTTTTATTTGCAAAGATGCACCTGTGTATAGGTAGTAGCCCCTGAGACTCGGGTTGGCTTCCACTGAGAAGCGAACGGAGGATCAAAAGGATTACTCAAGGACCGATCTGATGAACTTGAATGCAGGTTGTTCCCCCTTAGCTACTTCCCACACTATGGATATTGCCGAGCTGCAGTGGAAGCTTGATGTAGCAGGGGATGACCTTGCGTTAATCAATATGCATCTTGACGAGTCGCAAGGTATGTATTCGGGGCAATCCCCATACATTTTTTGTGGTATAAGCATGATGCTAAAATCTGTATGCTTGAATATGCATGGCTGCAGATGGTGATGCCGCCGTTGAAGTTCTTCGAGCGGAGCTGTCCCGGGCCAAGGAGCAGGCCCGGTGTAGCAATGCGGCTGCCGAAAAGGCATCGGCTGAGTTAAAAGCCGAACAAGCTACACGGCGCCAAGACGAGGAGAAGATATCCACGATGGCGCGCGAACTGAAAAATGCTACTGGCCGCTGTGAACTTCTGGAGAAGGAGAATGAGGCCAAAACGGCTGAGCTGGACAAGGCCTTACAAGAGGCGAGGGAAGCGCGGTCGGAATCCAGAGCAGCCCGTGAGGAGATCCGCAAGCTAAGGAGATTGCGGCTGGTAAGCCCTTTCTGCTACAGACTAAGTTCGGGGATCCGAACTATGCTCAGCTTGACCGAGTATGGAGTTCTTCGGACGAGTTTTTGGACTTGCCGAAGAGTTCTTCCGACGCGGCACAGTATTACCAAGCACGAGAGGGGTACGCAACGGAGAAGCTTTTCTGGTCACAGTTTGGCGCATCGAAGCGCCCTCTGTTGCTGAATGAACAGATGTCCCAATTGGCCGAACTTCATAGGATATCCGACGTTGCCATGAAGAACGTCATAGTCCGGTTGTGGCCAACTGAGCCTATTCCGGATAGCTACTTCGGATTGGTGAAAAGACTTGTTGATGCGTTGTCGTGTATTGATGCTGTGAAGCGGTCGGCGTGCATTGAAGGTGCACGGATGGCTTTTGCCCGAGTCAAGACATTCTGGGGAAAGATGAAGGCCATCGATGTCGCGGCGAAGAGTCCTCCCAAGGGCAAGGACCGTCCTGAACCGGAGCATTATTTTGAAGACGTCCTAGAGGCCGCCCGCTTAATAGAGGGTCAATGCTCGAAAGACATAATGTTTGAGTGAGGTGTATGATAATTGTAACAGACAATTTTATAGTTAATCTATTTTTGTGTTTTTCTCGAAAGCTTGTATTCCTCCTGTGCGGCCGTTTTAATATAATCTGAAAGTTTTCCAGTCGTCGGCTTCAGCCCCCTCGTAGGAAGTACGGGGGTGTTCAGAAAAGCATTTAATCACTCTTTATCCAACGTCTTGGTCCATGAAGGAGGTGATAATGCGACGAAGTAGGCAATCGAACTATAGGGTGTTAACACTTTCACTTAGCCATAGGAGTTTTATGGTGGGACTACGACATAGCCCCTGGTATGTATGCGGCGTATTATAATATGGTGCCTTACATATTTGATCTGAAAAAGATCCCTCGTGTGACACGGAGAATCGCTAAAGATTCCAATAAGTCGTCAAGTGGTTGACCAGCTCTCGCCGCATCATGACAGTCAGTTTTCGGCTTTCTCTACTGAGGTACTTCACAGGATGAACCGGAAGCACAATCGCAGTAGTTCTCCCTTTACTACCCTAGCCGATGGAGCGGAACGTAGGGTAGCAAGCACAGGAGCCGGGCAACCCAACTATTGACCCAAGACAATGATTCGGAGCTGATGCATATAAGGCCAAACTTGCGACGCCAAAGTATGCTATAGAGCTGTTCGGACTTTTGTTGGCAACTCATTTTTTCCCATACCGAGCCCCTGGCGGGTTATGCCAAGGTATATCTGTGAAACAACCATGGGGGCCATATTCATTGGCGAGACAACATGGATGATTAATTCGTATGCTTTTTACTGGGACATGAGTGATATGCCAATGATTACTTTATATATATATATATATATATATATATATATATATATATATATATATATATATATATATATATATATAAAGACCACAACCCCGGCTATTTGACATGCTCGGGGTCGAAGGCGGAGGAAGAGGCATAGTACAGGCTCGAAATAAAGAGTGCGGTCTACAAAAAGTTATTTTGGACCTCCTATCGCACGTCTGCGCCGCCTGTCCTCGGCGAGGGGAATCCTTGATGGAAGTAGCCCCTTAGGTGAGTGTACGGGTCCGAACTCCGATAGAGTCAGTTTTAGATGTTTGTCCTGTTCGTCACCTGTTTTTAAGAGATAGTGAAGGAAGAAATAAAAAGAAAATAGATAAAAATGTTACGGAATGCTTGCAGGCTCGTCCGTAGTGTGCTTCCTCTAATGCCCATGGTATCTTGAGTGCGTAGTGATGTATGTGCGGTACAAGTTTTGCAGGCGTACGAGGTGAACGGCGGAGGCCGGACTGCTATTTCCGCTCCGGGAGTAGTCGATCCTCGGGTGGAAATTGTTTCTGGCCCCCGGTATTTCATTGGTGAACCTCTCCATCGTCCCTATCGCCTGACGGCCTCCTCCCCTTGTGTTCGGCGTTGAGCTTGTCGGCTTGCTTAAAGACCCAGCAGTTTTTGTTGGTATGATTAGCTGGTTTATCGAGGTGGCCGTGAGTCTAGCAGGTCGGTCCAATATCCTGTTTAGGTTGGATGGTTCGTCTCGGTTTGCCTTGAATGGCTTCTTCTGTTGACCGGGCTTGGGATTGCTGAATCCAGCGTTGACCGCTGTGTCGCGTGATCTTTCGCTATCATTGCGACTGTTGTGTTTGCTTCGCCGTGGCTTGCCGTTGTCGTCTCGGATTTCGGAAATGCCCGGGTCGCTGGTGCTGTTGCTTCTACGAGCGAGCCAGCTGTCTTCTCCCGCGCAAAAGCGAGTCATTAGAGCAGTAAGGGCTGTCATGGATTTAGGTCCTTCTTGACCGAGGTGGCGTGCAAGCCATTTGTCCCGGACGCCGTGTCTGAAGGCCGCAAGGGCTTCCTCGTCCGGGCAGTCGACGATTCGGTTCTTTTTGACTAAGAACCGAGTCTAGAGCTTCCTGGATGACTCTCCAGGCTGCTGGACAATATGACTTAGGTCATCGGCATCCGGTGGCCAGACATATATTCCTTGGAAGTTGTCAAGGAAGGCTTCTTGCCAGTCTTCCCAGCTGCTTATGGAATTTTCAGGCAGGCTGTTTAACCAGTGCCGAGCTGGCCCTTTTAGCTTTAGTGGGAGATATTTAATGGCGTGGAGGTTGTCTCCACGGGCCATATGGATGTGGAGGATAAAATCTTCTATCCATACCGCGGGATCGGTTGTTCCATCGTATGATTCAATATTGACAGGTTTGAATCCTTCGGGGAATTCATGATCCATTACTTCATCAGTGAAGCAAAGCGGGTGTGCGGCGCCTCTATGTTGGGCCACACTGCGCGTAACTCCGAAGGAGTCCATTTGCGGTTTTTGGCTCGGGCGTGGCTAAGTTTGTCACGTCCGAATAGGTAGCCATCTTCGCGTGTCGAGGCATGCCCTCGCGATCCGTAGATCGATCTTGCGTGTCCTGCTCTACTGTCCAAGTCCCGCTGAAGGTCGTCTGGACAACCGTGAGCTGTGTTATTCTTGCCTTTACGGCGAGGTGGGGCGGTCTGGTGTTCGGCTTGAGTTGCCTCTTTATCCGGACAGAGTTGTCGACGACCTGTCGCATTGTGTGATGATGGTACGGGCTCCAATGCCTCGTCATCGAACTGATGTAGCAATCTATGCTTCAGGTAGCTTTTGGCTAGGCCACTAAGGCCGTATTATTCGGCGGCCAGGACTTCGGTCCATCTATCATTGAGTAGGTCTTGGTCATCTTGAAGCTGCTGCTGCTTCTTTTTTAGGCTCCTTGCAGTAGCTATTAGCTTGCGCTTGAAGTGCTCCTGCTCGAGGGGCTCTTCGGGTACGATGAAGTCTTCGTCGCCGAGGCTTACCTCATCTTCGGTGAGCGGAAGGTAGTTGTTGTCCTCCGAATTGTCACTGGGCAGGGCCTGTTCATCGGGGCTGGCTTGCCCGTTTTCCTGTTCCTTCTGTTCGGATCTTGCTCCAACAGGGTCTTCATTGTTTTCGGCGTCGTCCGGGGTACTATTTTCTCCGGTGCCAGCGTCGCTGCGATGTGACTTAGAACGGCGTTTAGGGCGCCGGTACTTAGACTATGTCTCAGGAGGTTTATTCTCAACTGGATCTTCTTTGTCATCATCGCTAGCTTTTTTAGGTGTATCAATCATGTACATGTCGTACGAAGAGGTGGCCGTTCCACGTCCCGTGAATGGCGGGTCTTGGCCTTGCTCCTTATCGGCATCGTCGTCTATACCGTCGATGTCTTCGGAGCTATATTCAAGCATGTTGGTTAAGTCCTCGACAGTGGCTATGAAGTGGGTGGCAGGTGGGAACGAAATTCTCCATTATCAGCCTCTAGCTCGAACCGGACATAGTTCGGCTGTGAGTCCCCCGCCAAGGACATGTTTTTAATGAATTTAGAATGTCGCCCAAGGGAGAGTGTTGGAAGATATCTGCGGCGCTGAACTCGAAGATCGATAACCGATCCAGCTCTGCGCCCGCAGGCGTGCGTGGTTCGGAACTTATAGCCGGAGACGAGTCTGGAATTCCGTTGACGCAGACATTGCAAGGTGCTGAGTCCGTGTGCGGGTCCAACGCCGTGGATTCTGCGGTTTCGGATGGCGCAATCTGCTCCGGATCTAAGGCCATAGCAGTTATAGGAACCATCTCCTGAATATGGTCTGATGACAGATTTAAGTCGTGTTCATCAGAGCGAGGGGGAGCGATCGCCGCGGTCTCAAATCCATTAAAGATCAAGTCTTCACAAATATCCGCAACGTAGTTCAAGCTTCCAAATCTGACCTGGTGGCCAGGGGCGTAGCTATCGATCTGCTCCAGGTGGCCAAGCAAGTTGGCCCGCAGTACGAAGCCGCCAAATACGAAAATCTGTCCGGGGAGGAAAGTTTCTCCTTGGACAGCGTCACTATAGACGATCGAAGGGGCCATCGAACCTCTTGTCGACGGCACAGTGGAACTCTCAATGAAAGCACCAATGTCGGTGTCAAAACCTGCGGATCTCGGGTAGGGGGTCCCGAACTGTGCGTCTAGGATCGATGGTTACAGGAGACAGGGGACACGATGTTTACCCAGGTTCGGGCCCTCTCTATGGAGGTAATACCCTACTTCCTGCTTGATTGATCTTGATGAATATGAGTATTACAAGAGTTGATCTACCACGAGATCGTAATGGCTAAACCCTAGAAGTCTAGCCTGTATGACTATGGCAATGTGTATATCCTTTCCGGACTACACCCTCCGGTTTATATAGACACCGGAGGGATCTAGGGTTACATAGAGTCAGTCACATAAGAAGGAATCTTCATAGTTGGTCGCCAAGCTTGCCTTCCACGCCCTGGAGAGTCCTATCCGGACACGGGTACAGTCTTCGGACTTCATGTCTTCACAGCCCATCAGTCCGGCCCATGGATAACAGGTCGGACGCCCGAGGACCCCTTAGTCCAGGACTCCCTCAGCACCCCCCATGTGCTTCTCTAGCCCACTTGATCTTTCCTCACCACATGATGCTTGCCAAAAGAGAAAAATAAAAAGGAATAGAGAGAAAAACTTTGACTCTTGCATGAAAGTAAATACATAAAAGTAAAAGGTAGGCCCTTCGCAGAGGGAAGCACAGGTTGTCATGTGCTTTTTGTTTGTATGCTCAACCCCTTAGTGCAAAAGAACGTCACGTTATATTGCCCCTTATGATCGCAACCTTTATTATGTAGTCTGTCGCTTTTATTCTTTGCCATCACAAGTTCGTACAACGCTCAATTTTCTCTTACACTAAATGATCTAACACTTTTAGAAGCAATTTTTATTGCCTTATTGCACCGATGACAACTTACTTGAAGGATATTGCTCAATCCTTAGGTAGGTATGGTGGACTCCTGAAAATATGATTTGGGTTTAAGGGTTTTTGGATGCACAAGTAGTATCTCTACTTGGTGCGGAATTTTTGGCTAGCAAAGATGGGGGCAAGCACCACATGTTGAAGGATCTATGACAATATAACTTCTATATGAATATGAACAAACATAAATCATTACATTGTCTTCCTTGTCGAACGTCAACAATTTTGGCATATATTATTTTGATGGGGGATCACAATCACAAAAGATTTCCAAGATAGTGTATTTGCATGTGAAAGTTCTCTTCCTTATGGTAATCATTCATGAATTGCTTGTATGACCAATATTGTGATTGTCAAGACTCAAAAGATTTCACCTTCTAAACCCAATGTGAAGCTAGCACTAGGCATGATATGAACATATAATTTCAACTTCATTACATTCAGTTTATTCAACAATTTACTCATAGGATATAAGTGAAGCACAAGAGTAGATGACAAGCTACTCAAAAAGAAATAAGTGAAGATCAATCTAGTAGTTAAGTAAATAGATAGCTATGTGAGGACTCTCTTTTATTTAAAACTTTTAGATCTAAGTATTTTATTAAAACATCAAGTAAAATAAAATAAAATGACATTCCAACAATAGCACACATCATGTGAAGAAGCAAAAACTTAGGCTCAACCGATACTAACCGATAATTGTTGAAGAAGGAAGATGGGATGCCTGCCGGGGCATCCCCAAGCATAGATGCTTGAGACTTCTTGAACTATTCTCTTGGGATGCCTTGGGCATCCCCAAGCGTGAGCTTTTGTGTCTCCTTAATTCCTTTTATATCACGGTTTCCCTAAATTTTAAAAAC
The DNA here is from genome assembly GCF_018294505.1 of Triticum aestivum. Classification (NCBI taxonomy): domain Eukaryota; kingdom Viridiplantae; phylum Streptophyta; class Magnoliopsida; order Poales; family Poaceae; genus Triticum; species Triticum aestivum. The sequence continues at coordinate 352,591,504 of NC_057802.1, read as the reverse complement.
TTCATCCACACATAACTCAACAAGAACTCGTGAGATAAGTTAGTATGAACCAATGCAAAAACCTTATCATTATCTACTGTAGTGCTACCTCTTGAGCACTGCGTTGGTTTTCCCTTGAAGAGGAAAGGGTGATGTAGTAAAGCAGCGTAAGTATTTCCCTCAGGTTCTGAGAACCAAGGTATCAATCCAGTAGGAGGCCACGCACGGGTCCCTCGCACCTACACAAACAAATAAAATCCTCACAACCAACGCAATAAAGGGGTTGTTAATCCCTTCACGGTCACTTACGAAAGTGAGATCTGATAGATATGATAAGATAATATTTTTGGTGTCTTTATGATAAAGATGCAAAGTAAAGAAAGCAAAATAAACGGCACCAGAAATAGCTTGTTGATGGGAGATTAATATGATGGAAAATAGACCCGGGGGCCATAGGTTTCACTAGTGGCTTCTCTCGAGAGCATAAGTATTACGGTGGGTAAACAAATTACCGTTGAGCAATTGACAGAACTGAGCATAGTTATGAGAATATCTATGTATGATCATGTATATAGGCGTCACGTCCGCGACAAGTAGACCGACTCCTGCCTGCATCTACTACTATTACTCCACACATTGACCGCTATCCAGCATGCATCTAGAGTATTAAGTTCAAAAGAACAGAGTAACACTTTAAGTAAGATGACATGATGTAGAGGGATAAACTCATGCAGTATGATATAAACCCCATCTTGTTATCCTCGATGGCAACAATACAATACGTGCCTTGCTGCCCCTACTGTCACTGGGAAAGGACACTGCAAGATTGAACCCAAAGCTAAGCACTTCTCCCATTGCATGAAAGATCAATCTAGTAGGCCAAACCAAACTGATAATTCGAAGAGACTTGCAAAGATAACCAATCATACATAAAAGAATTTAGAGAAGATTCAAATATTGTTCATAGATAAACTTGATCATAAACCCACAATTCATCGGTCTCAACAAACACACCGCAAAAGAAGATTACATCGAATAGATCTCCACGAGAATCGTGGAGAACTTTGTATTGAGATCCAAAGAGAGAGAAGAAGCCATCTAGCTAATAACTATGGACCCGAAGGTCTGAGGTAAACTACTCACACATCATCGGAGAGGCTATGGTGTTGATGTAGAAGCCCTCTGTGATCGATGCCCCCTCCGGCGGAGCTCCGTAAAAGGCCCCAAGATGGGATCTCACGGGTACATAAGGTTGCGGCAGTGGAATTAGGTTTTTGGCTCCGTGTCTGGTAGTTTGGGGGTACGTAGGTATATATAGGAGGAAGAAGTATGTCGGTGGAGCAATGTGGGCCCCACGAGGGTGGAGGGCGCGCCTGGGGGGTAGGCGCACCCCCTACCTCGTGCCTTCCTGGTAGCTTTCTTGATGTAGGGTCCAAGTCCTCTGGATCACGTTCCCTCCAAAAATCACGTTCCCGAATGTTTCATTCCGTTTGGACTCCGTTTGATATTCTTTTCTGCGAAACTCTGAAATAGGCAAAAAAACAGCAATTCTGGGCTGGGCCTCCGGTTAATAGGTTATTCCCAAAAGTAATATAAAAGTGTATAATAAAGCCCAATAATTTCCAAAACAGAATATAATATAGCATGGAACAATCAAAAATTATAGCTACGTTGGAGACGTATCAAGCATCCCCAAGCTTAATTCCTGCTCGTCCTCGAGTAGGTAAATGATAAAAACAGAACTTTTGATGTGGAATGCTACTTGGCATAATTTCAATGTAATTCTCTTAATATTGGTACGAATATTCAGATCCGAAAGATTCAAGACAAAAGTTTAATATTGACATAAAAATAATAATACTTCAAGCATGCTAACTAAGCAATTGTGTCTTCTCAAAATAACATGGCCAAAGAAAGTTATCCCTACAAAATCATATAGTCTGGCTATGCTCTTTCTTCACCACACAAAGTATTTAAATCATGCACAACACCGATGACAAGCCAAGCAATTGTTTCATACTTTTGGTGTTCTCAAACTTTTTCAATATTCACGCAATACATGAGCGTGAGCCATGGACATAGCACTATATGTGGAATAGAAGGTGGCTGGGGAGAAGACAAAAAGGAGAAGATAGTCTCACATCAACTAGGCATATCAACGGACTATGGAGATGCCAATTAATAGATATAAATGTGAGTGAGTAGGGATTGCAATGCAATGGATGCACTAGAGCTATAAGTATATGAAAGCTCAACAAAAGGAACTAAGTGCGTGTGCATCCAACTCGCTTGCTCACGAAGACCTAGGGCATTTTGAGGAAGCCCGTCATTGGAATATACAAGCCAAGTTCTATAATGAAAAATTCCCACTAGTATATGAAAGTGATATCATAGGAGACTCTCTATCATGAAGATTATGGTGCTACTTTGAAGCACAAGTACGGTAAAAGGATAGTAACATTGTCCCTTCTCTCTTTTTCTCTCATCATTTTTTGGGCCTTTTCTCTTTTTTATGGCCTTTCTTTTTTTTAGTCCGGAGTCTCATCCTGACTTGTGTGGGAATCATAGTCTCCATCGTCCTTTCCTCACTTGGGACAATGCTCTAAAAATGATGATCATCACACTTTTATTGACTTACAACTTAACAATTACAACTCAATACTTAGAACAAAATATGACTATGTGAATGCCTCCGACGGTGTACCGGGATATTCAATGAATCAAGAGTGACATGTATGAAAGAATTATGAACGGTGGCTTTGCCACAAATACAATGTCAACTACATGATCATGCAAAGCAATATGACAATGATGGAGCGTGTCATAATAAACAAAACGGTGGTAAGTTGCATGGCAATATATCCCAGAATGGCTATGGAAATGCCATGATAGGTAGGTATGGTGGCTGTTTTGAGGAAGGTATATGGTGGGTGTATGATACCGGCGAAAAGTGGGCGGTATTAGAGAGGCTAGCAATGGCGGAAGGAAGAAAGTGCGTATAATCCATGGACTCAACATTAGTCATAAAGAACTCATATACTTATTGCAAAAATCTACAAGTTATCAAAGCAAAGTATTACGCGCATGCTCCTAGGGGGATAGATTGGTAGGAAAATACCATCGCTCGTCCCCGACCGCCACTCATAAGGAAGACAATCAATAAATAAATCATGCTCCGACTTCATCACATAACGGTTCACCATACGTGCATGCTACGAGAATCACAAACTTTAACACAAGTATTTCTCAAATTCAAAACTACTCAACTAGCATGACTCTAATATCACCATCTTCATATCTCAAAACAATTATCTAGTATCAAACTTCTCATAGTATTCAACATACTCATAAGAAGTTTTTTTACTAATCTTGAATGCCAACATAATTAAAGCAAATTACCACGCTGTTTTGTAGGACTCTCAAAATAATCTAAGTGAATCATGAGAGAACAATAGTTTCTATAAAACAAATCCACCACCGTGCTCTAAAAGATATAAGTGAAGCACTAGAGCAAAAACTATATAACTCAAAAGATATAAGTGAAGCACATAGAGTATTCTAACAATTTGTGTTTCTCTCTAAAAAGGTGTGTACAACAAGGATGATTGTGGCAAACTAACAAATAAAGACTCAAATAATACAAGACGCTCCCAGCAAAACACATATCATGTGGTGAATAAAAATATAGCTCCAAGTAAAGTTACCGATGGAAGTAGACGAAAGAGGGGATGCCTTCCGGGGCATCCCCAAGCTTTGGCTTTTAGGTGTCCTTAGATTATCTTTGGGTGCCATGGGCATCCCCAAGCTTAGGCTCTTGCCACTCCTTGTTCCATAATCCATCAAATCTTTTACCCAAAACTTGGAAACTTCACAACACAAAACTTAACAAAAAAATCTCGTGAGCTCTGTTAGCGAAAGAAAACAAAACACCACTTCAAGGTACTGTAATGAACTCATTCTTTATTTATATTGGTGTTAAACCTACTTTATTCCAACTTCTCTATGGTTTATAAACTATTTTACTAGCCATAGATTCATCAAAATAAGCAAACAACACACGAAAAACAGAATCTGTCAAAAACAGAACAGTCTGTAGTAATCTGTAACTAACGCAAACTTCTGGACCTCCAAAACTTCAGCCAAATTAGTACGACCTAGACAATTTGTTTATTGATCAGAAGCAATTGGAATCAAAATTTTATCACGTTCTGGTGATTTTTAACAATTATTTTCGTGAACAGAAAGTTTCTGGAATTTTCAGCAAGATCAAATAACTATCATCCAAGAAGATCCTATAGGTTAAACTTGGCACAAACACTAATTAAAACATAAAAACACATCTAACCAGAGGCTAGATCAAATATATATTCCTAAACAGAAGCAAAAAGCAAAAAACTAAAAAAATAAAATTGGGTTGCCTCCCAACAAGCGCTATCGTTTAACGCCCCTAGCTAGGCATAATAGCAAGGATAGATCTAGGTATTGCCATCTTTGGTAGGCAATCCATAAGTGGCTCTCATAATAGATTCATAAGGAAATTTTATTTTATTTCTAGGGAAGTGTTTCATGCCTTTCCTTAACAGAAATTGGAATGTAATATTCCCTTCCTTCATATCAATAATTGCACCAATCGTTCTAAGGAAAGGTCTACCAAGAATAATAGGACATGAAGGATTGCAATCTATATCAAGAACAATAAAATCTACGGGCACAAAATTCCTATTTGAAACAATAAGAACATCATTAATTCTTCCCATAGGTTTCTTAATGGTGGAATCCGCAAGGTGCAAGTTTAAAGAGCAATCATTAAAATCACGGAAACCTAGCAAATCACACTAAGTCCTTGGAATCGTGGAAACACTAGCACCCAAATCACACAAAGCATAGCATTCATGATCTTTAATTTTAATTTTAATAGTAGGTTCCCACTCATCATAAAGTTTTCTAGGGATAGAAACTTCCAACTCAAGTTTTTCTTCATAAGATTGCATCAAAGCATCAACGATATGTTTGGTAAAGGCTTTATTTTGACTATAAGCATGTGGAGAATTTAGCACGGATTGCAACAAGGAAATACAATCTATCAAAGAGAAATTATCATAATTAAAATCCTTGAAATCCAAAATAGTGGGTTCATTAATATCTAGAGTTTTGATCTCTTCAATCCCACTTTTACCAATTTTTGCATCAAGATCTAAAAACTCTGAATTTTTGGAACGCCTTCTAGGTAAAGGTAGATCATATTCAGTCCCATCATTATCAAGATTCATATTGCAAAACAAAGATTTAATAGGGGACACATCAATAACTTTTAGATCTTCATCTTTATTTTCATAGAAACTAGAAGAACATGCTTTCACAAAACAATCTTTCTTAAAACGCATCCTAGCGGTTCTTTCTTTGCACTCATCAATGGAAATTCTCATGGCCTTGAGAGAATCATTGATATCATGCTTAGGTGGAATAGATCTAAGTTTCAAAGAATCAACATCAGGAGAAATTCTATCAACGTTCCTAGCTAATTCATCAACTTTAAGCAATTTTTCTTCAAGCAAAGCATTGAAATTCTTTTGCGAATTCATAAACTCCTTAACACTAGTCTCAAATTTAGAAGGCATCTTATTAAAATTTCCATAAGAATTGTTGTAGGAATTACCATAATTATTAGAGGAATTACTAGGATACGGCCTAGTATTAAAGTTTCCTCTATACGCGTTGTTACCAAAATTATTCCTACCAACAAAATTCACATCCATAGATTCATTATTATTCTCAATCAAAGTAGACAAAGGAATATCATTAGGATCAGAAGAAACACTTTTATTAGCAAATAATTTCATAAGTTTATCCATCTTTCCACTCAAAACATTATTTTCTTCTATCGCATGCACTTTCTTATTAGTAGATCTTTCAGTGTGCCATTGAGAATAATTAACCATAATATTATCTAGGAGTTTAGTAGCTTCTCCTAAAGTGATTTCCATAAAAGTGCCTCCCGCGGCCGAATCTAAAAGATTTCTAGAAGCAAAATTCAATCCGGCATAAAAAATTTGTATAATCATCCACAAATTCAAACCATGTGTAGGGCAATTACGTATGATTAATTTCATCCTCTCCCAAGCTTGTGCAACATGTTCATGATCAAGTTGCTTAAAATTCATGATATCGTTTCTAAGAGAGATGATCTTAGCGGGAGGAAAATACTTAGAGATAAAAGCATCTTTGCACTTATTCCAAGAATCAATACTATTTTTAGGCAAAGACGAAAACCAAGCTTTAGCACGATCTCTAAGCGAAAAAGGAAATAGCTTCAATTTAACAATATCATTGTCCACATCTTTCTTCTTTTGCATATCACACAAATCAACGAAGCTATTTAGATGGGTAGCGGCATCTTCACTAGGAAGGCCGGCGAATTGATCTTTCATGACAAGATTTTAAAAAGCAGCATTAATTTCACAAGATTCAGTATCGGTAAGAGGAGCAATCAGAGTGCTAAGGAAATCATTGTTGTTGGTATTGGTAAAGTCACACAATTTGGTATTATCTTGAGCCATCGTGGCAAGCAAGCAATCCAACACACGGGCAAACAAGAAGCACGCGAAAAAGAGGCGAACGGAAAAGAGAGGGCGAATAAAACGGCAAGGGTGAAGTGGGGGAGAGGAAAACAAGAGGCAGCTGGCAAATAATGTAATGCGGGAGATAAGGGTTTGTGATGGGTACTTGGTATGTTGACTTTTGCGTAGACTCCCCGGCAACGGCGCCAGAAATCCTTCTTGCTACCTCTTGAGCACTGCGTTGGTTTTCCCTTGAAGAGGAAATGGTGATGCAGTAAAGCAGCGTAAGTATTTCCCTCAGTTTTTGAGAACCAAGGTATCAATCCAGTAGGAGGCCACGCATGAGTCCCTCGCACCTACACAAACAAATAAAATCCTCGCAACCAACACAATAAAGGGGTTGTCAATCCCTTCACGGTCACTTACGAAAGTGAGATCTGATAGATATGATAAGATAATATTTTTGGTATTTTTATGATAAAGATGCAAAGTAAACAAAGCAAAATAAACGGCGCCAGAAATAGCTTGTTGACGGGAGATTAATATGATGGAAAATAGACCGGGGGCCATAGGTTTCACTAGTGGCTTCTCTTGAGAGCATAAGTATTACGGTGGGTAAACAAATTACTGTTGAGCAATTGACAGAATTGAGCATAGTTATGAGAATATCTAGGTATGATCATGTATATAGGCATCACGTCCGCGACAAGTAGACCGACTCCTGCCTGCATCTACTACTATTACTCCACACATCAACCGCTATCCAGCATGCATCTAGAGTATTAAGTTCAAAAGAATAGAGTAACGCATTAAGTAAGATGACATGACGTAGAGGGATAAACTCATGCAATATGATATAAACCCCATCTTGTTATCCTCGATGGCAACAATACAATACATGCCTTGCTGCCCCTACTGTCACTGGGAAAGGACACCGCAAGATTGAACCCAAAGCTAAGCACTTCTCCCATTGCAAGAAAGATCAATCTAGTAGGCCAAACCAAACTGATAATTCGAAGAGACTTGCAAAGATAACCAATCATACATAAAAGAATTTAGAGAAGATTCAAATATTGTTCATAGATAAACTTGATCATAAACCAAGAATTCATCGGTCTCAACAAACACACCGCAAAAGAAGATTACATCAAATAGATCTCCACGAGAATCATGGAGAACTTTGTATTGAGATCCAAAGAGAGAGAAGAAGCCATCTAGCTAATAACCATGGACCCGAAGGTCTGAGGTAACTTACCCACACATCATCGGAGAGGCTATGGTGTTGATGTAGAAGCCCTCCGTGATTGACGCCCCCTCCCGCGGAGCTCCGGAAAAGGCCCCAAGATGGGATCTCACGGGTATAGAAGGTTGCGGCGGTGGAATTAGGTTTTTGGCTCCGTGTCTGGTAGTTTGGGGGTACGTAGGTATATATAGGAGGAAGAAGTACGTCGGTGGAGCAACGTGGGCCCCACGAGGGTGGAGGGCGCGCCTGGGGGGGGGGGGTTGGCGCGCCCCCTACCTCGTACCTTCCTGGTAGCTTTCTTGACGTAGGGTCCAAGTCCTCTGGATCATGTTCGTTCCAAAAATCACGTTCCCGAAGGTTTCATTCCGTTTTGACTCCGTTTGATATTCTTTTTCTGTGAAACTCTGAAATAGGCAAAAAACAGCAATTCCGGGCTGGGCCTCCGGTTAATAGGTTAGTCCCAAAAATAATATAAAAGTGTATAATAAAGCCCAATAATGTCCAAAACAGAATATAATATAGCATGGAACAATAAAATATTATAGATACGTTGGAGACGTATCATGTAGCAAATCACAAAAATTATTATTCAACATTGCATACTAAATGCCTCTGCATATTTAATACTCCTATCCTCAAATAGAATCATTAAACAAGCAAACATATACAAACAATGCAAACATAACAGCAATCTGCCAAAACAGTATAGTCTGTAAAGAATGCAAGAGTATTCATACTTCTGTAACTCCAAAAATTCTAAAAATTTACACGACTGTTGAAAATTTGTCATATCTTACTTTGCAAAATGTTTCAACATTTTATCACATTCTGAATTTTCTAGGGAATTTTTGCAACAGCGGTAAACTTTCTGTTTTGAAACAGCAACATATATACTTGCAAAATAAGCATGGTGAAGGCTATCCTTGACATTTTTATTGAAATGAAAGATGTAAAACATTATTCTAAATAACAGCAAGCAAATCCTAGCAAAATAAAATGACGCTCCAAGCAAAACACAAATCATGTGATGAATGAAAACTTAGCTCCAAGTAAGGTTGCCGATACTGTTGGAGACGAAAGAGGTGATGCCTTCCAGGGCATCCCCAAGCTTAGTTGCTTGGATATTCCTCGAATATCACCCTAATATTTGGGCATCCCCAAGATTAGGGTCTTGTCACTCCTTATTCTCCTCATATCGACATTTCACCCAAAACTTGAAAACTTTAATCACACAAAACTTAACGGAACTTTGTGAGATAGGTTAGTATGATAAAGAGCAAACCATTTCACTTTGGTACTGTCAAAGACAAGATTCATAATTGTTCCCACAAAATGCCTACTGTATCATATCATTTGCACAATTTATATTGAGCAATATAAGCCATAGAAACTAGAAACCAAGCAAACTATGCATTGAAAACAGAATTTGGCAAAAACATAACAGTCTGCAGTGATCTGCAGAATAACTATACTTATGCTACTCCAAAAATTCTGAAAATTAGGACAACATAGATAATTTGCGTATCAATCATCTATAAAAATTTCAGAATTTTATCGCGTTCCAATGAATTTAAACAATTATGTTTCTGGAAGCAAAAGTTTATGTTTTTGCATAGATTCAAGTCAACTATCATCCACACTATCCCAAAGGATTTACTTGGCACTTTATTGAAACAAAAGGAATAAAACATGATTACTACAGTAGCATAATCATGTGAACACACCAAAACAGTAGGTAAAAGTGTTGGGCTTTCTCCCAACAAGCGCTTTTCTTTTATGGCTTTTAAGCTAGGTATGATGATTTCAACGATGCTCACGTAGAAGATAAGAAATGAAACTTGAAGTGAGCATCATGAAGCACATGACTAGCACATTTAAGTCTAACCCACTTCCTATGCATAGGGATTTTGTGAGCAAACAATTTATGGGAGCAAGAATCAACTAGTATAGGAAGGCAAAACAAGCATAACTTCAAAACTTTCAACACATAGAGGAAACTTGATATTATTGCAATTGCTACAAGCATAAGTTCCTCCCTCATAATAATTTTCAGTAGCATGATGAAGAAATTCAACAATATAACCATCACATAAAGCATTCTTTTCATGACACAAAAGCATAGAAAACTTATCACTCTCCACATAAGCAAATTTCTTCTCATCAATAGTAGTGGGAGCAAACTCAACAAACTAACTATCATGATAGTGAAAATTAAAATCATGATGACAAATTTCATGCTTATCATTATTCAAAATAGCATACATGTCATCACCATAATCATCATAGATAGCAACTTTGTTGTCATAATCAATTGAAACCTCTTCCAAAGTAGTGGATTCATCACTAAATAATGTCATGACCTCTCCAAATCCACTTTCATCATTATAATCATCATAAATAGGAAGCATGCAATCATTATAACAAATTTGCACATCAAATCTTGGGGGACTAAAAATATCATCTTCATCAAACATAGCAACCCCAAGCTTATGGCTTTGCATATCGTTAGCATCATGGATATTCAGAGAGTTCAGACCAACAACATTGCAATCATGTTCATCACTCAAATATTTTGTGCCAAACATGTTATTGAATTCTTCTTCTAACAGTTGAGCACAGTTTTCCGATCCATCATTTTCAAGAAAGATAATATAAAGATGATCAATAATATGACGCAACCTCAATTCCATTTTTTATGTAGTTTTCTTTTATAAAACCAAACTAGTGATAAAACAAGAAACTAAATGATTCAATTGCAAGATCCAAAGATATACCTTCTGTTGGGGAACGTAGTAATTCAAAAAAATTCCTACGATCATGCAAGATCTATCTAGGAGAAGCATAGAAACAAGCGGGGAGAGTGTGTCCACGTACCCTCGTAGACCGAAAGCGGAAGCGTTAGTTAACGCGGTTGATGTAGTCGAACGTCTTCACGATCCAACCGATCCAAGTACCGAACGTGCGGCACCTCCGTGTTCAGCACACGTTCAGCATGATGACGTCCCTCGGGCTCTTGATCCAGTAGAGGATTGGGGGAGAGTTCCGTCAGCACGACGGCGTGGCGACGATGTTGGTCATGTGATCCGCGCAGGGCTTCGCCTAAGCACTACGAAAATATGACCGAGGTGGTAAACTATGGAGAGAGATGCCGCACATGGCTTGGAACAACTGTTGTCTCTCGAAGGGGTGCCCTGCCCACGTATATAAATAAGGGAGATGGAGGAGGACGGCCCCTAGGGGCGCGCCATAAGGGGGGTCCTACTAGGACTCCCAGTCCTAGTAGGATGCGGCCCCCCTTCTTTTCCTTCTCATGGAGGTGGAAAGGGGGTGATGCCCCCTTTCCCTAATCCAATTTGGCCTCCTCCCTTGTGGGGGGCGCACCAGTGATATGTCTCCGTCGTATCTATATTTTTTGATTGTTCCATGCCAATATTATTCAACTTTCATATACTTTTTGGCAACTTTTTATACTATTTTTGGGACTAACATATTGATCCAGTGCCCAGTGCCAGTTCCTGTTTGTTGCATGTTTTATGTTTCGCAGAATATCCATATCAAACAGAATCCAAACAGGATAAAAACGGACGGAGCTTATTTTTGGAATATTTGGAAAATTCCGGAAGAAAAATCCACGCGAGACGGTGCCCGAGGTGGCCACGAGGCAGGGGGGCGCCCCTGCCCCCCTGGGCGCGCCCCTGACCCTCGTGGGCCACCCGTAAGGTGGTTGGTGCCCTTCTTCGGCCGCAAGAAAGCTAATTTTTGGTTTAAAAAATCACGGCAAAGGTTTCAGTCCAATCGGAGTTACGGATGTCCATATATATACGAAACGGTGAAAGGGCAGCTGACGAGAGCGCAGAAACAGAGAGAGACAGAGAGACAGATCCAATCTCGGAGGGGCTCTCGCCCCTCCCATGCCATGGAGGCCAAGGACCAGAGAGGAAACCCTTCTCCCATCTTGGGAGGAGGTCAAGGAAGAAGAAGACGAAGGGCCCCCCTCTCCCCTTCTCTTCTGGTGGCGCCGGAACGCTGCCGTGGCCATCATCATCACCGCAATCTTCACCAACAACTTCACCGCCATCATCACCAACTCTTCCCCCCTCTATGCAGCGGTGTAACCTCTCTCTTACCCGCTGTAATCTCTACTTAAACATGGTGCTGAACACTATATATTATTTCCCAATGATGTATGCCTATCCTATGATGTTTGAGTAGATCCGTTTTGTCCTATGGGCTATTTGATGATCAAGACTGGTTTGAGTTGCATGTTTTATTATTGGTGCTGTCCTATTGTGCTCTCCGTGCCGCGCAAGCGTGAGGGATTCCCGCTGTAGAGTTTGCAATATGTTCATGATTTGCTTATGGTGGGTGGCGTGAGTGACAGAAGCACAGACCCGAGTAAGTAGGTTGTTTGCGTATGGGATAAAGAGGACTTGATACTTTAATGCTATGGTTGGGTTTTACCTTAATGATATTTAGTAGTTGCGGATGCTTGCTAGAGTTCCAATCATAAGTGCATATGATCCAAGTAGAGAAAGTATGTTAGCTTATGCCTCTCCCTCAAATAAAATTGCAATAATGATTACCGGTCTAGTTATCGATTGCCTAGGGACAAATAACTTTCTCGTAACAAAAATCTCTTTACTAAAACTAATTTAGTTGTGTGTTTATCTAAGCAGCCCCTAGATTTTATTCACGTGCTCTTTACTTTCTTGCTAGCCTATCCAAAAACACCTACAAAGTACTTCTAGTTTCATACTTGTTTCCGGTAAAGCGAACGTCAAGTGTGCGTAGAGTTGTATCGATGGTCGATAGAACTTGAGGGATAATTTGTTCTAACTTTAGCTCCTCGTTGGGTTCGACACTCTTACTTATCGAAAGAGGCTACAATTGATCCCCTATACTTGTGGGTTATCAAGACCTTTTTCTGGCGCCGTTGCCGGGGAGCAATAGCGTGGGGTGAATATTCTCGTGTGTGCTTGTTTGCTTTATCACTAAGTAATTTTTAATTGTTGTTCTTAGTTGTTCTCTATCTTTAGTTATGGATATGGAACACGAAATACCAAAAACATTAGGTGTACTTGCTGCTGATGGAGATGAGGAACCTCCTAAAACCCTCGATGCTCATTATGTGACAGAAATTATTGTAACATCCCAAATTCTCAATTTGGTATGTTATACATAGATCATCATTGCATATCATATTTTATTGCATTTTGACAAATCCTCGATAAATCCTAAGCAACTCAAGGACCCTCGGAGAGAGTTGGGGATTTTCTCGAATTCTCATATTTGATTTTCATCAAATAATAAAACGAGGATTTTGGTTTTAATTATTTTCTCTCCGGAAAAATATTTCATTAAACAAAATAAATGAGAGGAGAAAATATGACTTCTCCAAAACAATTGAAATACTGGAGGAAAAATGTTAAAATCATCTATTGGATTTTATTCGGATTTTATTTGCCATTTTTATTGCATTAAAAATATTGCATGTTTTCAAAATATTTATTTTGTGTTAAAAAAATGTTCACCCTATTCTAGATTTTCTAACTAGACGGGGAAAATTTATTTTATATTTTTTGGACTTTTATTTATTTTTCTACAAATTAATTTTCCGCGGAACGTTTAAAAAAAACTGCGCGCCGCCCGACCGGGCCGAGGCCCAGCCGAGCGCCGGCCCATCCCGCCCCGTCGTCCTCTCCGCGCACGGGACGCCGCCGCCGCCGTGTCCGGCTTAGACACGGGAGCACCCCGTCGGAGCTTGCCCCCTCCTCCAAGCCGAGCGCCCCCCCCCCCCTTTATATACCCCCGCACCCCCCCTCTTCTCTCACCTCGCCCGCCGCCGCCCGCACTCGCCTCGCTCGCCGCCGCCGGAGCCGAGCCCGAGCCGCCGCCGTTCGCCGCTGCCCCTCGCACCCCCCCGAGCCCCGCCGCCCTCGCCGCCCCTCGACCGGAGCACGGGAGCCCCGCCGGAGCTCTGTCCCGACGAGGTAGACCTCGCCTCGTTTTGCCGGTTTTCTTTAAAAAAACCATTTGTTTTAAAAAAAACCTAGATCGGTTTTTTCAGTTTTATTATTTTGCGAGCGTTCACCGAACCGTTCGTTTTAACGAACGCGTTCGTCGGTTTTTCTCTGTTAACGAACATCCGTTCTTTAACCGTTCGTCCGTTTTTCTTTTTCGTCGGATTTTTCCGCTATTTTCTCATATTCGATTTCTGATCGAATCTTCGTTTCTGTTTAACTTTTCGCTCGTTTATCGGAATCAGGCGATTCAAGCGCCTAGAGTTTCGTCTCGAAATTCTCTTTCCGTTTAACCTACTCAAACAAGTTTTTGCTACTGTATAATTTGACCTAGATCCAGATTAGTAAACGAAGCTTGTTTCTTTCGCAGTTTGACTTTCGTTGCTTCTTTCGAGTTGATTCTTTTTGCAAACCGGAGTTCTTAAGTTGAACTTTCTGGTTGGATCTTTCATTCGAGTTTTACCTGTGCATTAGATGAGTACTGATTGTATGCTTGTTTGTTTGCGATAGAGTACCCGGAGTGTGCCGCTTGTTACTTCGAATCGCTAGGTTTTGCGGATCATCAGCAAGGCAAGTAACACTTTGATCATACCTTTCCATACCCAGTTTTTATTGCATTAGATCTATTCCTCAAACACTTGCATGATTAGGATCTAATTAAATTGTGGGTACTGGGAAGTAGTTGAGGTAGTACCTATTACCTGTTTTATTATCAAACCCTTGGGAGTTACTTCTACGTTTGCTATTATATTGCCATGCTATGCTCGTAGACGTGGATTGGGTTTGAGAGATTTCCATGACAGATGTGAGATTGTTAATTAATGGTTTACTTAAGGTGGCAACTAAAACTCACATCTGGGTGGATTGAGGTACCTGGGTATTCCAGGATTGCCTGTTTTTCTTTTGGACCGCCACCCAGGTTCAAAGGGATCATGAGATTATTCATGCTAGAAACTTCCGTGTGCAGCCGCAAGCTATTATGGGCTCTAGCATAGTTGACTAAGTTGTGTGAACTCTTACAGTGGTAGACTAGCAGATGTAGGGGAAAGTAGGTGTAACTGTCTACCCATACGTAAGGTGCAAACACTTCTGAAAGACTGTGTCTCGGTCATCCGTTACTCAAACACCATGTAGTGCGAGTAATCCAACGGAGGAGATCGAGTCTTGTGGGGAAAAGTGCACAAACCTCTGCAGAGTGTACAAACTAATCATGGTTAGCCGTGTCCCCGGTTATGGACAACTTGAGTATCTAGTACTTGGATTATCATGTGAATCTCATCACCATGTTACTTTTAATTAATTTTGTTGGGTTAATGATGATTCTTAATTGGGATTGAGATGCTGTCAACCATCTCAATGTTTCACAACCACCATGATAGTTAAATAAAATTTATTCCTTTGAAGTAGGATAAAATTGGCTTTTCGCAAAACTGTAACCATAGAGCTTTCCACCAGCCATATATGCATGTAGTGTAGCATTATTATTGTTCATTATTCTCTATGTGTTACATTGCCAGCATATTCTATGTGCTGACCCGTTTTCGGGCTGCAACGTTTCATGTTGCAGACTTTTCAGACGACGAGTAAGGTGCCTTAGGTCGTGGTCTTATACTCAGTGATGCCGCTGGAGTTGATGGACTCACTTATCTTCCAAGTCTTCCGCTGTTATCGTTTTTAGATGGCCTTAAGCCATATTTATCATACTTATTCTCTTTGGAGATATTCGATGTAATAAGTGTGTGATTGCTACTCTGTTATAAATCCTCCATTTGTACTGTGCGTGTCAGCATTACTGATCCAGGGATGACACTGGTGCACAGCAGCACAGACCATTTGAGGTCTGGTCGCTACAAAGTTGGTATCAGAGCACACGCTGACTGTAGGACACGACCACTAAGCTTAAGCCCTAGAAAGCTTCTCTCTTCTCATTTCTGACCCCTCTCCACTTTCTACTCTTTTAGGAATGGCGGATGCAAGGAGCAAGTTCATGCAACCAGATGAAGACACGCCGTTTGGTCGACACTTGAAGGAAGTCACCAAGTACTTGAACATAGGAATACCAAGCATCACCGGAACCTACAACGCCACATTACCTGAAGAGGAGAGCTGGAAGATTCAAGTTCACATTCCAGGAAGGACGTTTGTGCCAGTTACTGAACCCATAAGATTGGTTTTTGAAGCACCAACCTGGAGTTTAGGGAAGAGCATGGCCGCACACATCGCCATGGGACGCATTGGAGAAGTCTATCACCAGGAGCTTAAGGATACAATTTACCAAATTTGTGGACGCCGAGACGCGCAATGGGAGATGATCAGAACCAAGAAGGATGGATCAATTGCAGCTTTCATCCAGGAGCAGAACCAACATATTCGTCGCCAGGAGAACCAGATGTGCACGGACAAGGAAGAACTGAAGAAGGCATTAACCAAGATCAAGGAGCTCCAAGAAGAACTCAAGGCTACACGCGAGGATTATATGGAGGAAATCATCGCACTAGTAGGGAAGAATGACGACCTGGAGAAGAAGATTGGAGTATTCATGGGAAATCCAGTGCCAAAAGCAGAAGTCGACGAATGCACTTGTCCGGATAACTACATCATCATCGACGACACTGACTCGGAACCAAGTGAAGATGACTTTGTTGATGAAGCTGGAGCAGACATCATGGAGTCTTCAACGGATTAGAATTTTATTAGACCACCATATCAGTAGTAGTTTTACCCCATTTAATAGTATAGTTCAAGCACTTTGTAACGCTAGTTAGATCGATTGTTTTGCCTTGTTTGAATTGATTGAGTGATATTGATTGAATTTGTCTCATGAGCATATGGGTAGTGTTTTCTCTCTAGACCTCATTCTATTCTTAACTCTTTTCTAAACCTATCAGATGCCTCCGAGACGCGACACCGGATTTGTTTTCCCACCAGAGATCACCCAGTTGATTCAGCAGCAGAATGCCCTGATGCAAGTGTTAGTGCAGAACCAAGGCAACAACAACAACAACAACAACAACCCACCGCCACCACCACCTGTTGATCACTTAGCCCGTTTCTTAAGGCTAAACCCGCCGGTGTTTTCCAGTAGCACCGAGCCGATTGTTGCAGATGATTGGCTCCGCAAAGTTGGAAGGGAGTTGACCACTGCAGGATGCACAGATGCGGAAAGAGTGCGTTTTGCCGCACATCAGCTTGATGGACCCGCAGCATCATGGTGGGAGAATTATACAGCCACGCACCCTATTGACACTGTCACATGGGACCAGTTTCAGCAAGCTTTCCGTACAGCTCATGTTTCAGCAGGAGCTATGGCTATGAAGAAGCGTGAGTTTCGCAACCTACGCCAAGGAGGACGCACCGTAGGCCAGTATGTGGAGGATTTCAGTAAGTTAGCACGTTATGCACCAGATGACGTTGCTACAGATGCAGCCAAGCAGGAGAAGTTTTTGGAAGGACTGAATGATGAGCTGAGTATGCAGTTGATGGTAGCAACTTTCAACAACTACCAGGAGCTGGTAGATAGAGCTCTCATGATTGAAGGAAAGCAACAGCAGATTGAAAACCGTAAGAGGAAGTATGGACAAGGGAAGTATAACTCAGGAGCTCAACAGAAGCCTCGTTTTGCCCCGAAGCCGGGAGGACAGTTTCAGCATACCCATGGAGGAGGTAGTTCGCACAACCATAATGGCTCTAAAAATGGTAATGGGAATGGAGGAAGCAACGGACAGAACCGCACCAACCCATCTACCCCAGCCAAGAGGGACCTGAGCCAAGTCACTTGCTTTAAGTGCCAGAAGAATGGACATTATGCCAATGAATGTCCTGAAGCCCAAAATGGAAATGGCAATGGAAGCTCTGGGAAGAAGCCGAACCCGTTCAACAAAGGGCATGTGAACCACGTGAGCGTGGAGGAGGTTGAAGCTCAGCCTGATGCAGTAATAGGTAAGTTTTTGGTTAAGTCATTTACTGCAACCGTTCTTTTCGATACTGGTGCATCGCATTCATACATATCAAGGGGATTTGTGAATAAGTTTAAGCTGTCCACCAAAGTTCTCAGAACCCCTATGTTAGTAACCTCGCCAGGAGCAGAGTATATGGCAACCCAAGGATGTTTTCAGATACCATTGGCCATTGGTAGGCATGTTTTCCCCTCAGACCTCATAGTTTTGGAGTCGCAAGGTTTGGATGTGATTTTGGGAATGGATTGGCTATCGTTGTATGGAGGAAACATCGATTGTGCCAGCAAGACGATTTTGCTTACCACCCCGGAAGGAAAAAGGATCAAGTATGTATCCCGGCATATGCCGAAGAGGACTCAAGTAAATTCCTTATCAGGAGTTGTACAGGAGGAAGTACCAGTGGTGAAGGATTATCCGGATGTATTTCCAGAAGAGTTGCCAGGCATGCCACCAGATAGAGACATTGAGTTCTTGATTGAACTTTTGCCAGGCACAGGGCCAATATCTAAGAGACCGTACAGGATGCCCGCAAAAGATTTGGAGGAAATTAAGAAGCAGATCAAGGAGTTACTGGATAAAGGCTATATTCGCCCAAGTTCGTCACCTTGGGGATCACCAGTACTTCTAGTGGAGAAGAAAGATGGATCGCTGAGGATGGTTGTTGATTACCGAGGATTGAATGAAGTGACCATCAAAAACAAGTACCCGCTGCCGATGATCAATGATTTGTTTGACCGCCTACAAGGAGCTAAAGTATTTTCCAAGATCGATCTACGATCAGGATACCATCAGTTAAAGATTCGAGAGCAGGATATACCTAAGACGGCTTTTACCACCAGATATGGATTGTATGAGTATACCGTTAGGTCATTTGGTCTGACTAACGCACCTGCCTATTTCATGAACCTGATGAACAAAGTGTTTATGGAATTTCTGGATAAGTTCGTCGTGGTGTTCATTGATGATATTTTAATCTTTTCCAAGGATGAGGAAGAGCATGAGGAGCACTTACGATTGGTACTTGAGAAGCTCAGAGAACATCAGTTATATGCCAAGTTCAGCAAATGTGAATTTTGGCTGAAGGAAGTTGGATTCCTCGGACATGTTATTTCTGGAGAAGGAATAGCAGTGGACCCTGCCAAGGTTGACACAGTGACAAGTTGGGAATCACCCACGACAGTTGGGGAAATCCGGAGTTTTCTTGGACTTGCAGGATACTACCGGAGATTCATCGAGAATTTCTCGAAGATTGCTAAGCCCATGACTGAGCTATTAAAGAAGGACACCAAATTCAATTGGACTGAGGAATGTGAAGCTAGTTTCCAAGAGTTGAAGAAACGATTGGTTACATCACCAGTGTTGATTCTGCCAGATCAACGCAAGGATTATGAAGTTTATTGCGACGCTTCTCGTCGAGGACTTGGAGCAGTACTTATGCAGGAAGGAAGAGTTGTGTCAGATGCTTCACGACAACTTAAACCCCATGAGAAGAATTATGCTACGCATGATTTGGAGTTAGCAGCCGTGGTGCATGCGTTGAAGACATGGAGACATTTTCTCATCGGAAACCATTGTGAGGTGTACACGGATCACAAGAGTTTGAAGTATATTTTCACGCAGAAGGAGTTAAATCTCAGACAGAGGAGATGGTTGGAGCTCATTAAAGATTATGATATGAGATTGCATTATCACCCTGGAAAGGCTAACGTAGTAGCAGACGCGTTGAGCCGCAAGAGTCATGTCAACACCCTCATGACAGGAGAGTTACCTCAGGAGTTAGCCGAGGACCTTCGCGAGCTATGTTTGGAGATAGTCCCAAGAGGCTATTTAGCGACACTGGAGATTCAGTCTACCTTGATGGAAAGGATCAGAGAAGCTCAGAAGACAGACAAGGAGATTGAAGAGATAAAGGAGAAGATGAGCAAAGGAAAAGCCAAGGGATTTCGTGAGGATGAGCACGATACCTTATGGTTTGAGGACCGCGTATATGTGACAAATGATCCGGAGATCAGGAAGTTGATTTTGCAAGAAGCCCATGATTCACCGTACTCGATTCACCCAGGGAATACGAAGATGTATTTGGATTTGAAGAATACTTTCTGGTGGACCGGAATGAAGAAGGATATTGCTGAGTATGTAGCAGTTTGTGATGTATGTCAGAGAGTGAAGGCAGAGCATCAGAAGCCAGCAGGATTGCTACAACCATTGCCGATACCCGAATGGAAGTGGGATAAAATAGGCATGGATTTTATCAGAGGATTACCCAGGACTCGTTCAGGCTATGACTCAATATGGGTTGTAGTCGACCGTTTGACGAAAGTGGCTCATTTTATTCCCGTGAAGACCACTTACACCAGTGCTAAGTTGGCAAAGATATACATGACCAGGATCGTATGTTTGCATGGAGTTCCGAGGACCATTGTATCAGACAGAGGAACCCTATTTACCTCGAAGTTTTGGAAGCAGTTGCATGAAACATTGGGAACCAGGCTGGAATTTAGTACAGCTTTTCACCCGCAGACAGATGGACAGACCGAGAGAGTCAACCAGATTTTGGAGGACATGTTGAGAGCTTGTGCACTAGATTATGGATCTAGTTGGGACGACAACCTGCCATATGCGGAGTTTTCTTATAACAATAGTTATCAGACCAGTTTGAAGATGGCCCCTTTCGAAGCCTTGTACGGAAGGAGGTGTAGAACACCGTTGTTATGGGACGAAGTTGGAGACCGTCAGTTGTTTGGACCAGATTTGATTAAGGAGTCTGAACAGAAAGTGAGGTTGACTCGCGATAGGCTCAAGGTAGCCCAGTCCAGGCAGAAGAGTTATGCTAATTCTAAACGAAAAGTGACAGTTCACGAAGTCGGAGACCGAGTGTATCTTCGAGTATCACCACTTCGAGGAGTGAAGCGCTTTGGAGTTAAGGGAAAGTTAGCGCCCCGTTTTATCAGACCATACAGAGTTGTGGAACGTATGGGAGAGGTTGCCTACAAGCTGGAATTGCCCGAAGGATTGTCTGGAGTTCATGATGTATTTCACGTTTCTCAGTTGAAGAAGTGCCACGCAGAGATGGCTGAGATACCACTGAGAGATACTGTGCCACTGGAAGCGATTCAGCTGGAAAGTGATTTGACCTATGACGAGAAACCAGTTAAGATTCTTGAGTATGCCAGCCGAGTTACCCGCAGCAAGGTTATCAAGTTTTGCAAAGTCCAGTGGAGTCACCACACGGAGGATGAAGCCACCTGGGAGCGAGAGGAAGATCTACGGAAGGACCACTCCCACCTGTTTTCTAGCCAACCCGAATCTCGAGGGCGAGATTCATCTTAAGGGGGGTAGGTTTGTAACATCCCAAATTTTCAATTTGGTATGTTATACATAGATCATCATTGCATATCATATTTTATTGCATTTTGACAAATCCTCGATAAATCCTAAGCAACTCAAGGACCCTCGGAGAGAGTTGGGGATTTTCTCGAATTCTCATATTTGATTTTCATCAAATAATAAAACGAGGATTTTGGTTTTAATTATTTTCTCTCCGGAAAAATATTTCATTAAACAAAATAAATGGGAGGAGAAAATATGACTTCTCCAAAACAATTGAAATACTGGAGGAAAAATGTTAAAATCATCTATTGGATTTTATTCGGATTTTATTTGCCATTTTTATTGCATTAAAAATATTGCATGTTTTCAAAATATTTATTTTGTGTTAAAAAAATGTTCACCCTATTCTAGATTTTCTAACTAGACGGGGAAAATTTATTTTATATTTTTTGGACTTTTATTTATTTTTCTACGAATTAACTTTCCGCGGAACGTTTTAAAAAAAAACTGCGCGCCGCCCGACCGGGCCGAGGCCCAGCCGAGCGCCGGCCCATCCCGCCCCGTCATCCTCTCCGCGCACGGGACGCCGCCGCTGCCGTGTCCGGCTTGGACACGGGAGCACCCCGCCGGAGCTTGCCCCCTCCTCCAAGCCGAGCGCCCCCCCCCCTTTATATACCCCCGCACCCCCCCCTCTTCTCTCACCTCGCCCGCCGCCGCCCGCACTCGCCTCGCTCGCCGCCGCCGGAGCCGAGCCCGAGCCGCCGCCCTCGCCGCCCCTCGACCGGAGCACGGGAGCCCCGCCGGAGCTCTGTCCCGACGAGGTAGACCTTGCCTCGTTTTGCCGGTTTTCTTTTAAAAAAACCATTCGTTTTAAAAAAACCCTAGATCGGTTTTTTTTGGTTTTATTATTTTGCGAGCGTTCACCGAACCGTTCGTTTTAACGAACGCGTTCGTCGGTTTTCTCTGTTAACGAACGTCCGTTCTTTAACCGTTCGTCCGTTTTTCTTTTTCGTCGGATTTTTCCGCTATTTTCTCATATTCGATTTCTGATCGAATCTTCGTTTCTGTTTAACTTTTCGCTCGTTTATCGGAATCAGGCGATTCAAGTGCCTAGAGTTTCGTCTCGAAATTCTCTTTCCGTTTAA
Organism: Triticum aestivum; assembly: GCF_018294505.1. Classification (NCBI taxonomy): domain Eukaryota; kingdom Viridiplantae; phylum Streptophyta; class Magnoliopsida; order Poales; family Poaceae; genus Triticum; species Triticum aestivum. The sequence goes on along the minus strand of NC_057802.1, from coordinate 352,569,274 downwards.
CCTACTCAAACAAGTTTTTGCTACTGTAAAATTTGACCTAGATCCAGATTAGTAAACGAAGCATGTTTCTTTCGCAGTTTGACTTTCGTTGCTTCTTTCGAGTTGATTCTTTTTGCAAACCGGAGTTCTTAAGTTGAACTTTCTGGTTGGATCTTTCATTCGAGTTTTACCTATGCATTAGATGAGTACTGATTGTATGCTTGTTTGTTTGCGATAGAGTACCCGGAGTGTGCCGCTTGTTACTTCGAATCGCTAGGTTTTGCGGATCATCAGCAAGGCAAGTAACACTTTGATCATACTTTCCATACCCAGTTTTTATTGCATTAGATCTATTCTTCAAACAACTGCATGATTAGGATCTAATTAAATTGTGGGAACTGGGAAGTAGTTGAGGTAGTACCTATTACCTGTTTTATTATCAAACCCTTGGGAGTTACTTCTACGTTTGCTATTATATTGCCATGCTATGCTCGTAGACGTGGATTGGGTTTGAGAGATTTCCATGACAGATGTGAGATTGTTAATTAATGGTTTACTTAAGGTGGCAACTAAAACTCACATCTGGGTGGATTGAGGTACCTGGGTATTCCAGGATTGCCTGTTTTTCTTTTGGACCGCCACCCAGGTTCAAAGGGGTCATGAGATTATTCATGCTAGAAACTTCCGTGCGCAGCCGCAAGCTATTATGGGCTCTAGCATAGTTGACTAAGTTGTGTGAACTCTTACAGTGGTAGACTAGCAGATGTAGGGGAAAGTAGGTGTAACTGTCTACCCATACGTAAGGTGTAAACACTTCTGAAAGACTATGTCTCGGTCATCCGTTACTCAAACACCATGTAGTGCGAGTAATCCAACGGAGGAGATCGAGTCTTGTGGGGAAAAGTGCACAAACCTCTGCAGAGTGTAAAAACTAATCATGGTTAGCCGTGTCCCCGGTTATGGACAACTTGAGTATCTAGTACTTGGATTATCATGTGAATCTCATCACCATGTTACTTTTAATTAATTTTGTTGGGTTAATGATGATTCTTAATTGGGATTGAGATGCTGTCAACCATCTCAATGCTTCACAACCACCATGATAGTTAAGTAAAATTTATCCTTTGAAGTAGGATAAAATTGGCTTTTCGCAAAACTTTAACCATAGAGCTTTCCACCAGCCATATATGCATGTAGTATAGCATTATTATTGTTCATTATTCTCTATGTGTTACATTACCAGCATATTCTATGTGCTGACCCGTTTTCGGGCTGCAACGTTTCATGTTGCAGACTTTTTAGACGACGAGTAAGGTGCCTTAGGTCGTGGTCTTATACTCAGTGATGCCGCTGGAGTTGATGGACTCACTTATCTTCCAAGTCTTCCGCTCTTATCGTTTTTAGATGGCCTTAAGCCATATTTGTCATACTTATTCTCTTCGGAGATATTCGATGTAATAAGTGTGTGATTGCTACTCTGTTATAAATCCTCCATTTGTACTGTGCGTGTCAGCATTACTGATCCAGGGATGACACTGGTGCACAGCAGCACAGACCATTTGAGGTCTGGTCGCTACAATTATGTACTACTTTGATAATCCAGAGAAAACCCCATTCAATTTGGTAATGGGAGTAACGTTGGATCAACGTGAATACTTTAGGGATTATCGCTTGACACAAAAAGGGAAACTATTATGGGATCAAATTCATATGTTGAAGTGGTATGCTAGGCAACTATGCTTGAGATATGATTATACTTGTTGCTCTAGGATGAAGGCTCCACACATTCCCTTTTCATGCAAATTTAATGATAATAAAACCTTAGCTTCTTATGCTAATGGTATATATGATTACTATGATGTGGAACAAATAGAAGAATTTGTTGCTTTTATGGGTGCTTATGAAATTGAATCTATGTTTAATGAGTTTGAAGATTTTGATGATTCGGTTTATAGACCTGAAAATTTAGCTATCCTTAAATATTGCTATGAGAATTATGAATACAATTCCGATATTAATGCACTTATTGAGAAAGTCTCCGCTGTCCAAGAAGAGACTAATATTTTGCAGGAATCCATGGAAGAAGAAGTTGATGAAACTGTGAGCTCATTGGATGAAAAAGATGAGGAGGAGAGCGAAGAACAAAAGGAGGAAGAGCGGATTGATCACCCGTGCCCACCTTCTAATGAGAGTAACTCTTCAACTCATACATTGTTTAATTCCTTCATGCTTACCGAAGGATGAATGCTATGATAATTGCTATGATCACGTTGATTCTTTTGAAATATCCCTTTTTGATGATGCTTGGTATGCTTGTGGCCAAGATGCCAATATGAATTATGCTTATGGAGATGAACTTGCTATAGTTCCTTATGTTAAACATGAAATTGTTGCTATTGCACCCACACATGATAGTCCTATTATCTTTTTGAATTCTCCAAACTAGACTATATCGGAGAAGTTTGCACTTATTAAGGATTACATTGATGGGTTGCCTTTTACCGTTGCACATGATGATTTTGATAGATATAATATGCATGTGCTTGCTGCTCCTACTTGCAATTATTATGAGAGAGGAACTATGTGACGCCCGGATAATTAAGCTACAGTAAATCTCTGTTAATGATGCCACGTCACCACGGTTATTGTTCCTGATCTCGCGTTAGTTTGAAACCGATTCAAATTTAAATTCAAAATCAAGTCAAACGGTAAAAGTTTTCAAACATTAAAACTAAAATGTTTGGGGAGAGCCGAATAATGCATAGGTAATTATGACAGAGAAACCACACTTTTATAAAATGTCTCAATACTCTAAAATGAGTAAAACAGTAGCAAAAACAAATATTTAAATGCTTTTAAAATGATAAACAATTACAAACTATTATATTTAGGTGCCAAGTTAATTGTGGCGGTAGTATAATTACTATTACTAATTTAGGAGCTAACTATATGTTTTACAAAACTAAAACAATTTGAAAGATGAAATAAACAGAAAAGAAATTGAAAGATAAAAGAAAAACAAAAAAAATCAAAAGGATAGACCCCCCAGCTCCCATGGGCCTCGGCCCATCCCAACCCAGTCGGCCACCCCTCCAGACCGGCCCAACACCCCCACTACACCTACCCCCACTTCCCAGAAACCCTAACCACCCCACTCTCCCCCACTCCTCCCTCTCCCCGCCCCGTTTCTGGACCGGGGGAGCGACCCCCTTTCGCCCTCCCCCCCTCCCCCCCCCCCGCGCGATCTGGATCGGGAGCGCCCCAGCGCTCACCGCCTCGATCCCGCTGCCGCCCGGAGACCCCGTCGCCGACCACCGCTGCCTGAGGTCTCCGCCGACGCCGCCATCGCCCTACGTGCCTCGGCCTCCTCCTCGTCCCATGCCGAGGCCGCCGTTCCTACGCCGCGCCATCGACCCGTCGCCGGCGACCCGGACGCCGCCCCTTCGTCGTCCTCCTCCCCGAGCCCACTGCCCCGTCCCTACGAACCCCCAGTGAGGCCCCATCTTCTCCTCTTCCCTGCACCATGCTGGTCGCGGTCGCCGCGGACACTCCGCTTCCGTGCGCTCGCCCGCAACCCCCCTCGCACGCTCACCACGGACGGGTCGCGCCCTGGCCGCACGTCACTCCGTCTGGCCGCGCCCGTTGCCCCGCACCGGCGCGCCTCGCCTGCGCCACCCAGCCGCGCCGCCAGCCTCTGCCCCGTCGCACCGTGGCCGTGTCGGCTCCGTCCTCCACTGCTGCGGCACGACCGCACGCCCGCGCCCGCCAATTGCCCCGCGGCGCCCAGTCGGGTGCACACCCACGGGCCAGCGCCCGACGCCCATCGCCCGATTGGCCCCTATGGGCTAATGACATGTGGGGCCCCGCCGCCAGAACATTTTTTAAAGAAAAAAAGAAAAAAGAAAAATAAATTAAATTAAATTAATAAAATTAATAATTAATTAATTAGTGAATTAATTAAGTTAATTAATCCTGTTTAATTAATCTGCTTAGCTAGTTAGTTTAATTAAACTGTAATTAGATTAGCTAAATCCTAATTAATCCAATTAGAGTATGACAGGTGGGTCCCACCTATCAGGTTGACCAGGTCAACAGTACAGTTGACTGCTGATGTCATACATACGTCATGCTGACGTCATCCCGCACTGTTCTGGATAATGTTAGAATTAAATAGATAAGTAAATTCAGAAAATGATTAAAACTTTAGAAAAACATAGAAAATAAACCGTAGCTCAGATGAAAATGTTTCTACATGAAAGTTGCTCAAAACGACGAGACGAATCCGGATACGCAGCCCGTTCGTCCTCCACACATTCCTAGCATAGCAAACTCGCAACTTTTCTCCTCCGGCCCGTTTGTCCGAAAACGCAAAATGCCGGGAATACTTTCCCGGATGTTTCCCCCTTTCGCCGGTATCACCTAATACCACGTTAGGGCACACCTAGTCCCGCTCATTGCCATGTTATGCTTTGTGATGCTTTGATTGCTCTGTTATTTGTTGTGTTCACTTCTTTCCGGTAGACCCCGAGACTGCCGGTGACCCCAATTCAACTACGGTGTTGACGACCCCTCCTTGCCAGAACAACCAGGCAAGCCCCCCCTTGATCACCAGATATCGCCTATTCTTCTCTATACAGCTTGCATTAGAGTAGTGTAGCATGTTACTGCTTTCGGTTAATCCTATTCTGGTGCATAGCCTGTCATTCTTGCTACAGTTGTTTCCCTTACATGCTATCCTACTGCTTAGTATAGGATGCTAGTGTTCCATCAGTGGCCCTACACTCTTGTCCATCTGCCATGCTATACTACTGGGTCGTGATCACTTCGGGAGGTGATCACGGGTATATACTATATACTTTATATACATGACACATGTGGTGACTAAAGTCGGGTCAGCTCGTTGAGTACCCGCAAGTGATTCTGATGAGGGGGCTGAAAGGACAGGTAGCTCCATCCCGGTAGAGGTGGGCCTGGGTTCCTGACGGCCCCCGACTGTTACTTTGTGGCAGAGCGACAGGGCAGGTTGAGACCACCTAGCAGAGAGGTGGGCCTGGCCCTGGTCGGCGTTCGCGGATACTTAACACGCTTAATGAGATCTTGGTATTTGATCTGAGTCTGGCCATTTGGTCTATACGCACTAACCAACTACGCGGGAACAGTTATGGGCACTCGGCGTCGTGGCATCAGCCGAAGCTCTTTTTGACGTCAGCGATGGAGCGGCGTGCGCCGGATTGGACTGGAACGCCTGCTAGGCTAGGTTTGCTTCCGGCCGCCCTCGCAACGTGCAGGTGTGCAATGGGCGATGGGCCCAGACCCCTACGCGCATAGGATTTAGACCGGCGTGCTGACCTCTCTGTTGAGCCTAGGTGGGGCTGCGACGTGTTGATCTTCCAAGGCCGGGCATGACCCAGGAAAGTGTGTCCGGCCAAATGGGATAAGCGTGTTGGGTTATGTGGTGCACCCCTGCAGGGAAGTTTATTTATTCGAATAGTCGTGTCCCTCGGTAAAAGGACGACCCGAAGTTGTACCTTAACCTTATGACAACTAGAACTGGATACTTAATAAAACACACCCTTCCAAGTGCTAGATATAACCTGGTGATCTCTCTCTAACAGGGCGACGAGGAGGGGATCACCGGGTAGGATTATGCTATGCGATGCTACTTGGTGAACTTACCTTCTACTCTCTTCTACATGCTGCAAGATGGAGGTGGCCAGAAGCGTAGTCTTCGACAGGATTAGCTATCCCCCTCTTATTCTGGCATTCTGCAGTTCAGTCCACCGATATGGCCCTTTACACATATACCCATGCATATGTAGTGTAGCTCTTTGCTTGCGAGTACTTTGGATGAGTACTCATGGTTGCTTTTCTCCCTCTTTTCCCCCTTTCCTTTCTACCTAGTTGTCACAACCAGATGCTGGTGCCCAGGAGCCAGACGCCACCGCCGACGACGACTCCTACTACACCGGAGGTGCCTACTACTACGTGCAGCCCGCTGACGACGACCATGAGTAGTTTAGGAGGATCCCAGGAAGGAGGCCTACGCCTCTTTCGATCTGTATCCCAGTTTGTGCTAGCCTTCTTAAGGCAAACTTGTTTAACTTATGTCTGTACTCGGATATTGTTGCTTCCGCTGACTCGTCTATGATCGAGCACTTGTATTCGATCCCTCGAGGCCCCTGGCTTGTATTATGATGCTTGTATGACTTATTTATGTTTTAGAGTTGTGTTGTGATATCTTCCCGCGAGTCCCTGATCTTGATCGTACACGTTTGCGTGCATGATTAGTGTACGATTGAATCGGGGGCGTCACAAACTATATCTCCACCTCTCTATGTTTCCCATGCGATAAAATTGCAAGAAACTGTTTATACTATGCATTGGCCTTTACTATGTGTGCATGAATTGTTCTTTTATGACATGCCGATGCAAAGGAAGAGAGTTAGACTTCATCATTACATGATATATGTTACTTTGTGCTCACTACTAAATAACAAATCATTGCTAATTAAAATTGGCTTTGATATACCTTGGGATCCGGGTGGATTCACTACTTGAGCACTATATGCCTAGCTTAATGGCTTTAAAGAAAGCGCTGCCAGGGAGACAACCCGGAAGTTTTAGAGAGTCATTTATTTCTGTTGAGTGCTTTCATATAGTTTAAAAACAACAAAAATAAAGAGGGGAACCCAAAACTTTTCAAAAAGGAAAGTGAAAGTGAGAAAGACAAGCATTGTTGAAGTGGGAGCTAGCCTTGAACTTTGTTCATGCTCACGGAAACTTTGTGAATCTTGATTACAGAAACTTTTCAATAAAAATAATTATCCCCTTGTACAATTCCATTGTATTATAAAAATAATGTGCCAAGGTTTTCCTTTAGGATGTTTACAATGCTTGTTGGTTTGTGCGGTGCAGGACAGAAACTTTGGCTGTAGTGCGCGATTTTTAATTTTTTACTGGAGCGTCAAATGGTTCTGATTCTTTTTGCAATGTCTTCATATAATTTTTTTTTATTTTTCCTAATTCTGGCAGACTTTTTCAAGTATCATAAGTATGGTGAATGTTCAGATTATTACAGACTGTTCTGTTTTAGACAGATTCTGTTTTTGATGCATAGTTTGCTTGTTTTGATGAAACTATCAATTTATATCAGTGGGTTAAGCCATGAAAAAGTTATATTATAGTAGACACAATGCAAAAACAAAATATGAATTTGTTTGCAACAGTACTTAGAGTAGTGATTTGCTTTATTATACTAACGGATCTTACCGAGTTTTCTGTTGAAGTTTTGTGTGGATGAAGTTTTCGATGATCGAGAAGGTCTCGATGTGAGAAGAAGGAAGAGAGGCAAGAGCTCAAGCTTGGGGATTACCAAGGCACCCCAAGTAAATATTCAAGGAGACTCAAGCATCTAAGCTTGGGGATGCCCGGGAAGGCATCCCCTCTTTCTTCAACAAGTATCGGTATGTTTTCGGATTCGTTTCGTTCATGTGATATGTGCAAATCTTGGAGCGTCTATTGCATTTAGTTTTCATTTTTCTTTTATGCACCATGCTGGTATGAGATGTTCCTTGGTTGATTTATAGAATGCTCTTTGCACTTCACTTATATCTTTTGAGTATGGCTTTATAGAATGCTTCATGCGCTTCACTTATATCATTTGAAGTTTGGACTGCCTGTTTCTCTTCACTTAGACAACCGCCATTTGTAGAATGCTCTTTTGCTTCACTTATATTTGTTAGAGCTTGGGCATATCTTTTGTAGAAAGAATTAAACTCTCGTGCTTCACTTATATCTATTTAGAGAGATGACAGGAACTGGCCATTCACATGGTTAGTCATAAAACCCTACATAAAACTTGTAGATCACTGAATATGATATGTTTGATTCCTTGCAATAGTTTTGCGATATAAAGGTGGTGATATTAGAGTCATGCTAGTTGAGTAATTGTGAAATTGAGAAATACTTGTGTTGAGGTTTGCAAGTCCCGTAGCATGCACGTATGGTGAACCGTTATGTAACGAAGTTGGAGCATGAGGTGTTTATTGATTGTCTTCCTTATGAGTGGCGGTCGGGGATGAGCGATGGTCTTTTCCTACCAATCTATCCCCCTAGGAGGAGGCGCGTAGTACTTTGTTTCGATAGCTAATAGACTTTTGCAATAAGTATGTGAGTTCTTTATGACTAATGTTGAGTCCATGGATTATACGCACTCTCACCCTTCCATCATTGCTAGCCTCTTCGGTACCGTGCATTGCCCTTTCTCACCTCGAGAGTTGGTGCAAACTTCGCCGGTGCATCCAAACCCCGTGATACGATACGCTCTATCACACATAAACCTCCTTATATCTTCCTCAAAACAGCCACCATACCTACCTATTATGACATTTCCATAGCCATTCCGAGATATATTGCCATGCAACTTCCATCATCATCATATACATGACTTGAGCATTTATTGTCATATTGCTTTGCATGATCGTAAGATAGCTAGCATGATGTTTTCATGGCTTGTCCATTTTTTGATGTCATTGCTATGCTAGATCATTGCACATCCCGGTACACCGCCAGAGGCATTCATATAGAGTCATATCTTTGTTCTAGATATCGAGTTGTAATATTGAGTTGTCAGTAAATAAAAGTGTGATGATCATCATGATTAGAGCATTGCCCCAGTGAGGAAAGGATGATGGAGACTATGATTCCCCCACAAGTCGGGATGAGACTCCGGACGAAAAAATAAAAAAATAAAAAAACAGAGAGAAAGGCCAAAAAAGAGAAGGCCCAAAAAAAGGAAAACAAAAAAATGAGAGAAAAAGAGAGAAGGGGCAATGTTACTATCCTTTTACCACACTTGTGCTTCAAAGTAGCACCATGTTCTTCATATAGAGATTCTCTTGAGTTATCACTTTCATATACTAGTGGGAATTTTCATTATAGAACTTGGCTTGTATATTCCAACGATGGGCTTCCTCAAATGCCCTAGGTCTTCATGAGCAATCAAGTTGGATGCACACCCACTTAGTTTCAGTTTGAGCTTTCAAACACTTATAGCTCTAGTGCATCCGTTGCATGGCAATCCCTACTCACATTGACATCAATTGATGGGCATCTCCATAGCCCGTTGATTAGCCGCGTCGATGTGAGACTTTCTCCTTTTTTGTCTTCTCCACATAACCCCCATCATCATATTCTATTCCACCTATAGTGCTATGTCCATGGCTCATGCTCATGTACTGCGTGAAAGTTGAAAAGGTTTGAGAAACGTCAAAAGTATGAAACAATTGCTTGGCTTGTCATCGGGGTTGTGCATGATGTGAATATTTTGTGTGGTGAAGATGGAGCATAGCCAGACTATATGATTTTGTAGGGATGAGCTTTCTTTGGCTATGTTATTTCAATAAGACATAATTGCTTGGTTGGTATGCTTGAAGTATTATTGTCTTTATGTCAAAGGATAGACTATTGCTTTGAATCACTCGTGTCTTAATATTCATGCCATGATTAGACATATGATCAAGATTATGCTAGGTAGCATTCCACATCAAAAATTATCTTTTTTATCATTTACCTACTCGAGGATGAGCAGGAATTAAGCTTGGGGATGTTGATACGTCTCTGTCGTATCTATAATTTTTTATTGTTCCATGCCAATATTATTCAACTTTCATATACTTTTTGGCAACTTTTTATACTATTTTTGGAACTAACATATTGATCCAGTGCCCAGTGCCAGTTCCTGTTTGTAGCATGTTTTATGTTTCGCAGAATATCCATATCAAACGGAATCCAAACGGGATAAAAATGGACGGAGCTTATTTTTGGAATATTTGGAAAATTCCGGAAGAAAAATCCACACGAGACGGTGACCGAGGTGGCCACGAGGCAGGGGGCGCCCCTGCCCCACTGGGCGCGCCCCTGACCCTCGTGGGCCACCCGTAAGGCGGTTGGTGGCCTTCTTCGGCCGCAAGAAAGCTAATTTTTGGTAAAAAAATCATGGCGAAGGTTTCAGTCCAATTAGAGTTACGGATCTCCATATATATACGAAACGGTGAAAGGGCAGCAGACGAGAGCGCAGAAACAGAGAGAGGCAGAGAGACAGATCCAATCTCGGAGGGGCTCTTGCCCCTCCCACGCCATGGAGGCAAGGGACTAGAGGGGAAACCCTTCTCCCATCTAGGGAGCAGGTCAAGGAAGAAGAAGACGAAGGGGCCCCCTCTCCCCTTCTCTTCCAGTGGCGCCGAAACGCTCCCGTGGCCATCATCATCACCGCAATCTTCACCAACAACTTCACCGCCATCATCACCAACTCTTCCCCCCTCTATGCAGCGGTGTAACCTCTCTCTTACCCGCTGTAATCTCTACTTAAACATGGTGCTCAACACTATATATTATTTCCCAATGATGTATGGCTATCCTATGATGTTTGAGTAGATCCGTTTTGTCCTATGGGCTATTTTATGATCAAGATTGGTTTGAGTTGCATGTTTTATTATTGGTGCTATCCTATGGTGCTCTCCGTGTCACGCAAGCATGAGGTATTCCCGCTGTAGGGTTTGCAATATGTTCATGATTTGCTTATGGTGGGTGGTGTGAGTGACAGAAGCACAGACCCGAGTAAGTAGGTTGTTTGCGTATGGGATAAAGAGGACTTGATACTTTAATGCTATGGTTGGGTTTTACCTTAATGATCTTTAGTAGTTGCGGATGCTTGCTAGAGTTCCAATCATAAGTGCATATGATCCAAGTAGAGAAAGTATGTTAGCTTATGCCTCTCCCTCAAATAAAATTGCAATAATGATTACCGGTCTAGTTATCGATTGCCTAGGGACAAATAACTTTCTCGTAACAAAAAGCTCTTTACTAAAACTAATTTAGTTGTGTCTTTATCTAAGCAGCCCCTAGATTTTATTTACGTGCTCTTTACTTTCTTGCTAGCCTATCCAAAAACACCTACAAAGTACTTCTAGTTTCATACTTGTTTCCGGTAAAGCGAACGTCAAGTGTGCGTAGAGTTGTATCGGTGGTCGATAGAACTTGAGGGAATATTTGTTCTACCTTTAGCTCCTCGTTAGGTTCGACACTCTTACTTATCGAAAGAGGCTACAATTGATCCCCTATACTTGTGGGTTATCAACCAGCACCTTTTGGGTTGGTTAGTCTCCCTCATATGGCCCATATCTTCCACCGAGGGGTTCCGGTAACCCCTCCGGTACTCCGGTATGTACCTGATTCACTCCGGAATCCTTTCGGTGTCTGAATACTACCTTCCAATATATCAATCTTTACCTCTTGATCATTTCGAGACTCCTCATCATGTCTATGATCTCATCCGGGACTCCGAACAAACTTCGGTCACCAAAACACACAACTCATAATACAAATCGTCATCGAACATTAAGCGTGTGGACCCTAAGGGTTCGAGAACTATGTAGACATGACCGAGATACATCTCCGTTCAATAATCAATAGCGGAACCTAGATGCTCATATTGGATCCTACATATTCTACGAATATATTTATTGGTCAAACCGCATAACAACATACGTCATTCCCTTTGTCATCGGTATGTTACTTGCCCGAGATTCGATCATCTGTATCATCATACCTAGTTCAATCTCGTTACCGGCAAGTCTCTTTACTCGTTCTGCAATGCATCATCCCGCAACTAACTCATTAGTCACATTGCTTGCAAGCCTTATAGTGATGTGCATTACCGAGAGGGCCTAGAGATACCTCTCCGATACTCGGAGTGACAAATCCTAATCTTGATCTATGCCAACCCAACAAACACCTTCAGAGACACCTATAGAGCATATTTATAATCACCCAGTTACGTTGTGACGTTTGATAGCACACAAGGTGTTCCTCCGGTATTTGGGAGTTGCATAATCTCATAGTCAGAGGAACATGTATAAGTCATGAAGAAAGCAATAGCAATAAAACTAAACGATCATAATGTGAAGCTAACGGATGGGTCTTGTCCATCACATCATTATCCTAATGATGTGATCCCATTCATCAAATGACAACACATGTCCATGGTCAGGAAACTTAACCATCTTTGATTAACGAGCTAGTCAAGTAGAGGCATACTAGGGACACTGTTTTGTCTATGTATTCACGCATGTACTAAGTTTCCGTTTAATACAATTCTAGCATGAATAATAAACATTTATCATGATATAAGGAAATATAAATAACAACTTTATTATTGCCTCTAGGGCATATTTCCTTCAGTCTCCCACTTGCACTAGAGTCAATAATCTAGTTCACATCGCCATGTGATTTAACACCAATAGTTCACATCATCATGTGACCAACACCTAAAGGGTCTGCTAGAGTCAATAATCTAGTTCACATCGCTATGTGATTAATACCCAAAGAGTACTAAGGTGTGATCATGTTTTGCTTGTGAGAGAAGTTTAGTCAACGGTTCTGTCACAATCAGAGCCGTATGTATTTTGCAAATATTCTATGTCTACAATGCTCTGCATGGAGCTACTCTAGCTAATTGCTCCCACTTTCAATATGTATCCAGATTGAGACTTAGAGTCATCCGGATCGGTGAAAAAATCTTGCATCAATGTAACTCTTTACGACGAACTCTTTATCACTTCCATAACCGAGAAATATTTCCTTAGTCCTCTTAGGTAACTAAGGTTAACTTTGACCGCTGTCCAGTGATCCACTTTTGGATCACTATCGTACCCCCTTTCCAAACTCATGGCAAGGTACACAACACAGCATGCCATACTTTATAGAACCTATGGCTGAGGCATAGGGAATGACTTTCATTCTCTCTCTATCTTCTGTCGTGGTCGAGTTTTGAGTCTTACTCAACTTCATACCTTACAACTCAGGCAAGAACTCCTTCTTTGACTGATCCTATTTTGAACTCTTTCAAAATCTTTTCAAGGTATGTACTCGTCAAAAGTCTTATCAAGCATCTTGATCTATCTCTATAGATCTTGATGCTCAATCTGTAAGTAGCTTTACCGAGGTCTTTCTTTGAAAAATTCCTTTCAAACACTCCTTTATGCTTTCCAGAAAATTCTATATCATTTCCTATCAGCAATATGTCATTCACATACTTATCAGAAAGGCTGTAGTGCTCCCACTCACTTTCTTATAAATACAAGCTCCACCGCAAGTCTGTATAAAACTATATGCTTTGATCAACTCATCAAAGTGTATATTCCAACTCCGAGATGCTTGCACCAGTCCATAGATGGATCACTGGAGCTTGCACACTTTGTTAGCACCTTTAGGATTGAGAAAACCTTCTGGTTGCATCATATACAGCTCTTCTTTAAGAAATCCATTAAGGAATGCAGTTTTGACATCCATTTGCCAAATTTCATAATCATAAAATGCGGCAATTGCTAACATGATTCAGACGGACTTAAGCATCGCTACGGGTGAGAAGGTCTCATCGTAGTCAACTCCTTGAACTTGTCGAAAACCTTTCGCAACAAGTCGAGCTTTGTAGACAGTAACATTACCGTCAACGTCAGTCTTCTTCTTGAAGATCCATTTATTCTCTATGGCTTGCCGATCATCAGGCAAGTCAACCAAAGTCCACACTTTGTTCTCATACATGGATCCCATCTCAGATTTCATGGCCTCAAGCCATTTCATGAAATCTGGGCTCATCATTGCTTCCTCATAGTTTGTAGGTTCGTCATGGTCTTGTAACATGACTTCCAGAACAGGAATACCGTACCACTCTGGCACTCTGGTGCGGAACCTACGAGTTTCGGTAGTAACTTGATCTGAAGTTTCATGATCATCATCATTAACTTCCTCACTAATTGGTGTAGGCATCACTGGAACTGATTTCTATGATGAACTACTTTCCAATTCAAGAGAAGGTACAATTACCTCATCAAGTTCTACTTTCCTCCCACTCACTTCTTTCGAGAGAAACCCCTTCTCTAGAAAGGATCCATTCTTAGCAACGAATATCTTGCCTTCGGATCTGTGATAGAAGGTGTACCCAACAGTCTCCTTTGGGTATCCTATGAAGACGCATTTCTCCGATTTGGGTTTGAGCTTATCAGGTTGAAGCTTTTTCACATAAGCATCGCAGCCCCAAACTTTAAGAAACGACATCTTAGGTTTCTTGCCAAACCACAGTTCATACGGTGTCGTCTCAACAGATTTAGATGGTGCCCTATTTAACGTGAATGCAGCTGTCTCTAATGCATAACCCCAAAACAATAGTGGTAAATCGGTAAGAGACATCATAGATCGCACCATGTCTAATAAAGTACGATTACAACGTTCGGACACACCATTATGCTGTGGTGTTCCACGTGGCATGAGTTTGTGAAACTATTCCACATTATAGAAACTTTATTTTCTTGTACGATGATTCTCCACTTCACTCTAAAATTCTTTGAACTTTTCAAATGTTTCAGACTTGTGTTTCATAAAGTAGATATACCCATATCTGCTCAAATCATCTGTGAAGGTCAGAAAAATAACGATACCCGCCGCGAGCCTCAACACTCATCGGACCGCATACATCGGTATGTATTATTTCCAATAAGTCAGTGGCTCGCTCCATCGTTCCAGAGAATAGAGTCTTAGTCATCTTGCCCATGAGGCATGGTTCACAAGCATCAAATGATTCATAATCAAGTGATTCCAAAAGTCCATCTGCATGGAGTTTCTTTATGCGCTTTACACCAATATGACCTAAACGGCAGTGCCACAAGTATGTTGCACTATCATTATCAACTTTGCATCTTTTGGCATCAATATTATGAATATGTGTATCACTACGATCAAGATTCAATAAACCATTTATATTAAGTGTATGACCATAGAAGGTTTTTCATGTAAACAGAACAACAATTATTCTTTGACCTAAATGAATAATTGTATTGCAATAAACATGATCCAATCATATTCATGCTCAACGCAAACACCAAATAACATTTCTTTTAGGTTCAACACTAATCCCGAAGGTAAAAGGAGTGTACGATGGTGATCTTATCAACTGGAATCATTTCCAACATACATCGTCACCTTGCCCTTAACTAGTCTCTGTTCATTTTGCAACTCCTGTTTCGAGTTACTAATCATAGCAACTGAACCAGTATCAAATAACTTGGGGTTACTATGAACACTAGTAAAGTACACATCAATAACATGTATATCAAATATACTTTTGTTCACTTTGCCATCCTTCTTATCCGCCACGTATTTGGGGTAGGTCCGCTTCCGGTGACCATTCCCTTTGCAGTAGAAGCACTCAGTTTCAGGCTTAGGTTTAGCTTTGGGCTTCTTCACGGGAGTGGCAACTTGCTTGCCATTCTTCTTGAAGTTCACTTTCTTTTCCTTGC
The DNA here is from genome assembly GCF_018294505.1 of Triticum aestivum. Taxonomy (NCBI): domain Eukaryota; kingdom Viridiplantae; phylum Streptophyta; class Magnoliopsida; order Poales; family Poaceae; genus Triticum; species Triticum aestivum. The sequence goes on along the minus strand of NC_057802.1, from coordinate 352,553,942 downwards.
CCTTTTACTTGAAACTAGTGGTCTTGTCAACCATCAACACTTGATGCTTTTTCTCGATTTCTACCTTCGTCGATTTCAGCATCGCGAAGAGCTTGGGAATCGTTTCCGTTATCCCTTGCATATTAGAGTTCATCACGAAGTTCTAGTAACTTGGTGATAGTGACTTAGAGAACTCTGACAATCACTATCTTATCTGAAAGATTAACTCCCACTTGATTCAAATGATTGTAGTACTCAGACATTCTGAGCACATGCTCACTAGCTGAGCAATTTTCCTCCATCTTATAGGCAAAGTATTTGTCAGAGGTCTCATACCTCTTAACACGGGCATGAGTCTGAAAGACCAATTTCAGCTCTTGGAACATCTCATATGCTCCGTGGCATTCAAAACGTTTTGGAAGTCCCGGTTCTAAGCCATAAAGCATGGTGCACTAAACTATCAAGTACTCATCATATCGAGCTTTGCCAAATGATCATAACGTCTGCATCTGCTCCTGCAATAGGTCTGTCACCTAGCGATTCAACAAGGCATAATTCTTCTGTGCAGCAATGAGGATAATCCTCAGATCACGGTGATACGTCTCCAACGTATCTATAATTTTTGATTGCTCCATGCTAGTATATATTCTGTTTTGGATGTTTAATGGGCTTTATTTTACACTTTTATATTATTTTTGGGACTAACCTATTAACCCAAGGCCCAGTGCAAATTGCTGTTTTTCCCTATTTTAGTGTTTCGCAGAAAAGGAATATCAAACGGAGTCCAAAACGGAATGAAACCTTCGGGAACGTCATTTTTGGAACAAACGTGATCCAGAGGACTTGGAGTGGACGTCAAGAAACAACCGAGGAGGCCACGAGGCAGGGAGGCGCGCCTGCCCCCCTGGGTGCGCCCCCCACCCTCATGGGCCCCTCGTGGCTCCACCGACCTACTTCTTCCTCCTATATATACCTACGTACCCCGAAACCATCGAGGAGCACCACGAAACCCTATTTACACCGCCGCAACCTTCTGTACCCGTGAGATCCCATCTTGGGGCCTTTTCCGGCGCTCCGCCGGAGGGGGCATCGATCACGGAGGGCTTCTACATCAACACCATAGCCTCTCCGATGATGTGTGAGTAGTTTACCTCAGACCTTCGGGTCCATACTTATTAGCTAGATGGCTTCTTCTCTCTCTTAGATCTCAATACAAAGTTCTCCTCGATCTTCTTGGAGATCTATTCGATGTAACTCTTTTTGCGGTGTGTTTGTCGAGATCCGATGAATTGTGGGTTTATGATCAAGATTATCTATGAATAATATTTGAATCTTCTCTGAATTCTTTTATGTATGATTGGTTATCTTTGCAAGTCTCTTTGAATTATCAGTTTGGTTTGGCCTACTAGATTGATCTTTCTTGCAATGGGAGAAGTGCTTAGCTTTGGGTTCAATCATGCGGTGCTCTATCCCAGTGACAGTAGGGGAAACGACACGTATTGTATTGTTGCCATCGTGGATAAAAAGATGGGGTTTATATCATATTGCTTGAGTTTATCCCTCTACATCATGTCATCTTGCCTAATGTGTTACTCTGTTCTTATGAACTTAATACTCTAGATGCATGCTGGATAACGGTCGATGTGTGGAGTAATAGTAGTAGATGTAGGCAGGAGTCGGTCTACTTGTTGCAGACGTGATGCCAATATACATGATCATGCCTAGATATTCTCATAACTATGCTCAATTCTATCAGTTGCTCGACAGCAATTTGTTCACCCACCGTAATACTTATGCTATCCTGAGAGAAGTCACTAGTGAAATCTATGGCCCCCGGGTCTATTTTCCATCATATTAATCTCCCAACAACAAGCTATTTCTGGCGCCGTTTATTTTGCAATCTTTACTTTCAATCTATATCATAAAAATACCAAAAATATTATCTTATCATCTCTATCAGATCTCACTTTTGCAAGTGGCCGTGAAGGGATTGACAACCCCTTTATCGCGTTGGTTGCAAGGTTCTTATTTGTTTGTGTAGGTACGAGGGACTTGCGTGTGGCCTCCTACTGGATTGATACCTTGGTTCTCAAAAACTGAGGGAAAAACTTACGCTACTTTGTTGCATCACCCTTTCCTCTTCAAGGGAAAACCAACGCATGCTCAAGAGGTAGCAAGAAGGATTTCTGGCGCTGTTGCCGGGGAGTCTACGCACAAGTCAAGACATACCAAGTACCCATCACAAACTCTTATCCCTCGCATTACATTATTTGCCATTTGCCTCTTGTTTTCCTCTCCCCCACTTCACCTTTGCCTTTTCTTCGCCCTTCTTCTGTTTGTCTTTTCGTTTGCTTTGATGTCTTACTTGGCTCGTTTGCTCGTTTGGTTGGAATAGTTGTTTATTTATTGCTAAACAGAGAACCTAAGATCTATGGATCCCCATCCGCTTGCTAATCTTTTTAAGAGATCCAATTATGATGAACCAATTGCTAGTGAGTTTTGTGCACTAGATTATCTTTATGAAGTTTTGCTTGAAATTCGTGAATCTGAAAATTGTGATGAAGAAATTTATGAAGAGATTCACGATAGCTCCTTGAATAAAAAGCATGATTGCAATGACTTTACTATAAATTCTCTTGATGTCAATTGTGCTAATAATATGCAAAACCCTAAGCTTGGGGATGCTAGTTTTGCTATGTCTACTACTTATTGCAATGATCATGATTGGGGTGATTTTTCTTATGATCTTGAAAATTTATTTAAGCCCCATGATGAATATGAGATTGATAATAGTGTTTGCAATAATATTGAAAGTGGGTTTGGAAGAGTGTCAACTTTAGATCCCACATATTTGGAGAATGTTCAATCTTATGGTATTTTTGATAAAAGTGGGTTTGGAGAGGTCATGACTTTAGTTAATGTTAATCCCACTATTTTGGAAGAGTGTCAACTTTGCATGCATGTGGATCATGTTGAAAATATTTTATGTGATAGCTATTTTGTTTAATTTGCTTATGATCCCTCATGTAATTATTATGAGAGAGAAAAATATGATTGTAGAAATTTTCATGTTACTAAATTACCTCACGTTATGTTGAGATTGCTATTGTTTCTTTCCGCTTCCTTGCATATGCTAGTTTTTGCTTGCTATGATAATTTGTTTGCTTATAAAATGCCTATGCATAGGAAGTATGTTAGACTTAGACGTGTTTATCACATGTTTTATGATGCTCTCTTTGCGCTTCAATTCTTGTCTTTCATGTGAGCATCATTAAAATTATCAATGCCTAGCTAAAAGGCTTTAAAGAAAAAGCGCTTGTTGGGAGACAACCCAATATTTTTACTTGCTGTTATTTAATAAATATTTGATCTAGCCTCTGGTTAGATGTGGTTTTGTGTTTTAATTAGTGTTTGTGCCAAGTTAAACCTATAGGATCTTCTTGGATGATAGTTATTTGATCTTGCTGAAAATTCCAGAAACTTTATGTTCACGAAAACAATTGTTAAAAATCACCAGAACGTGATAAAATACTGATTCCAATTGCAGTAGATCAATAAACAAATTATCTAGGTCTTCCTATTTTGGTAGATTTTTCTGAGTTACAGAAGTTTCCGTTAGATACAGATTACTACAGACTATTCTGTTTTTGACAGATTCTGTTTTTGTGTGTTGTTTGCTTATTTTGATGAATCTATGGCTAGTAATGGAGTTTATGAACCATAGAGAAGCTGTAATACAGTAGGTTTAACACCAATACAAATAAATAAGGAGTTCATTACAGTACCTTAAAGTGGTGTTTTGTTTTCTTTCGCTAACGGAGCTCATGAGATTTTCTGTTAAGTTTTGTGTTGTGAAGTTTTTAAGTTTTGGGTAAAGATTTGATGGATTATGGAAGAAGGAGTGGCAAGAGCCTAAGCTTGGGGATGCCCAAGGCACCCCAAGGTAAAATCCAAGGACAACCAAAAATCCTAAGCTTGGGGATGCCCCGGAAGGCATCCCTCTTTCGTCTTCGTCCATCGGTAACTTTACTTGGAGCTATATTTTTATTCACCACATGATATGTGTTTTGCTTGGAGCGTCTTGTATGATTTGAGCCTTTGCTTTTTAGTTTACCACAATCATCCTTGCTGTACACACCCTTTGGGATAGACACACATTAATCGGAATTTATTAGAATACTCTATGTGCTTCACTTATATCTTTTGAGCTATATAGTTTTTGCTCTAGTGCTTCACTTATATCTTTTAGAGCACGGCGGTGGTTCTATTTTATAGAAATATTTGATCTTTCATGCTTCACTTATATTATTTTGAGAGTCCTTTAGAACAGCATGGTAATTTGCTTTGGTTATAAATTTAGTCCTAATATGATAGGCATCCAAGATAAAAACTTTAAAGTGCATTGAATACTAAGAGAAGTTCGATACTTGATAATTGTTTTGAGATATGAAGATGGTGATATTAGAGTCGTGCTAGTTGAGTAGTTGTGAATTTGAGAAATACTTGTGTTAAATTTTGTGATTCCCGTAGCATGCACGTATGGTGAACCGTTATGTGATGAAGTCGGAGCATGATTTATTTATTGATTGTCTTCCTTATGAGTGGCGGTCGGGGACGAGCGATGGTCTTTTCCTACCAATCTATCCCCCTAGGAGCATGCGCGTAGTACTTCGTTTCGATAACTAATAGATTTTTGCAATAAGTATGTGACTTCGTTATGATTAATGTTGAGTCCATGGATTATACGCACTCTCACCCTTCCACCGTTGCTAGCCTCTCTAATACCGCACACCTTTCGCCGGTATCATATACCCAATATTACCCTCCTCAAAACAGCCACCATACCTACCTATTATGGCATTTCCATAGCCATTCCAAGATATATTGCCATGCAACTTACCACCGTTCTGTTTACTATGACACGCTTCATCATTGTCATATTGCTTTGCATGATCATGTAGTTGACATCGTATTTGTGGCAAAGCCACCGTTCATAATTTTTATACATGTCACTCTTGATTTGTTGCATATCCCGGTACTCCGCCGGAGGCATCCACATAGAGTCATATTTTGTTCTAAGTATTGAGTTGTAATTCTTGAGTTGTAAGAAAATAAAAGTGTAATGATCATCATTATTAGAGCATTGTCCCATGTGAGGAAAGGATGATGGAGGCTATGATTCCCCCACAAGTCGGGATGAGACTCCGGACGAAATAAAAGAAAAGAAAAAAAGGAAGAAAAAAAGAGAAAAAGGCCCAAATAAAAAAAGAGAGAAAAAGAGAGAAGGGACAATGTTACTATCCTTTTACCACACTTGTACTCCAAAGTAGCACCATAATCTTCATGATAGAGAGTCTCCTATGTTGTCACTTTCATATACTAGTGGTTTTACATTATAGAAGTTGGCTTGTATATTCCAATGATGGGCTTCCTCAAAATGCCCTAGGTCTTCGTGAGCAAGCGAGTTGGATGCACACCCACTTAGTTTCTTTTGTTGAGCTTTCATACACTTATAGCTCTAGTGCATCCGCTGCATGGCAGCCTACTCACTCACATTGATATCTATTAATGGGCATCTCCATAGCCCGTTGATACGCCTAGTTGATGTGAGACTATCTTCTCCTTTTTGTCTTCTCCACAACCACCATTCTATTCCACATATAGTGCTATGTCCATGGCTCACGCTCATGTATTGCGTGAAGATTGAAAAAGTTTGAGAACATTAAAAGTATGAAACAATTTCTTGGCTTGTCATCGGGGTTGTGCGTGATTAAATAGTTTGTGTGATGAAGATAGAGCATAGCCAGACTATATGATTTTGAAGGGATAACTTTCTTTGGCCATGTTATTTTGAGAAGACATGATTGCTTTGTCAATATTAAACTTTTATCTTGAATCTTTCGGATCTGAACATTCATGCCACAATAAAGAAAATTACATTGAAGAATATGCTACGTAGCATTCCACATCAAAAATTCTGTTTTTATCATTTACCTACTCGACGACCAGCTGGAATTAAGCTTGGGGATGCTTGATACGTCTCCAACTTATCTATAATTTTTTATTGCTCCATGCTATTATATATTCTGTTTTGGATGTTTAATGGGCTTTATTTTACACTTTTATATTATTTTTGGGACTAACCTATTAACCCAAGGCCCAGTGCAAATTGCTGTTTTTTTCCTATTCCAGTGTTTCGCAGAAAAGGAATATCAAACGGACTCCAAACGGAATGAAACCTTCGGGAACGTGATTTTTGGAACAAACGTGATCCAGAGGACTTGGAGTGGACGTCAAGAAACAACCGAGGAGGCCACAAGGCAGGGAGGCGCGCCTGCCCCCTGGGCGTGCCCCCCACCCTCGTGGGCCACTCGTGGCTCCACCGACCTACTTCTTCCTCCTATATATACCTACGTACCCCAAAACCATCGAGGAGCACCACGAAACCCTATTTCAACCGCCGCAACCTTCTGTACCCGTGAGATCCCATCTTGGGGCCTTTTCTGGTGCTCCGCCGGAGGGGGCATCGATCATGGAGGGCTTATACATCAACACCATAGCCTCTCCGATGATATGTGAGTAGTTTACCTCAGACCTTCGGGTCCATAGTAATTATCTAGATGGCTTCTTCTCTCTCTTCGATCTCAATACAAAGTTCTCCTCGATCTTCTTGGAGATCTATTCGACGTAACTCTTTTTGCGGTGTGTTTGTCGAGATCCGATGAATTGTGGGTTTATGATCAAGATTATCTATGAACAATATTTGAATCTTCTCTGAATTCTTTTATGTATGATTGGTTATCTTTGCAAGTCTCTTCGAATTATCAGTTTGGTTTGGCCTACTAGATTGATCTTTCTTGCAATGGGAGAAGTGCTTAGCTTTGGGTTAAATCATGCGGTGCTCGATCCCAGTGACAGTAGGGGAAACGACACGTATTGTATTGTTGCCATCCAGGATAAAAAGATGGGGTTTATATCATATTGCTTGAGTTTATCCCTCTACATCATGTCATCTTGCCTAATGCGTTACTCTATTCTTATGAACTTAATACTCTAGATGCATGCTGGATAGCGGTCAATGTGTGGAGTAATAGTAGTAGATGCAGCAGGAGTCGGTCTACTTGTTGCGGACGTGATGCCTATATACATGATCATGCCTAGATATTCTCATAACTATGCTCAATTCTATCAATTGCTCGACAGTAATTTGTTCACCCACCGTAATACTTATGCTATCTTGAGAGAAGCCACTAGTGAAATCTATGGCCCCCGGGTCTATTTTCCATCATATTAATCTCCCAACAACAAGCTATTTCTGGCGCCGTTTATTTTTTGCAATCTTTACTTTCAATCTATATCATAAAAATACCAAAAATATTATCTTATCATCTCTATCAGATCTCACTTTTGCAAGTGGCCGTGAAGGGATTGACAACCCCTTTATCGCGTTGGTTGCAAGGTTCTTATTTGTTTGTGTAGGTACGAGGGACTTGCGTGTGGCCTCCTACTGGATTGATACCTTGGTTCTCAAAAACTGAGGGAAATACTTACGCTACTTTGCTGCATCACCCTTTCCTCTTCAAGGGAAAACCAACGCATGCTCAAGAGGTAGCACACGGACCCAGTCCGCATCATTGCTACTATCATCTTTCAACTTAGTTTTCTCTAGGAACATATCAAAAATAAAACAGGGGAGCTATACGCGAGCTATTGATCTACAACACAGATATGCAAATACTATCAGGACTAAGTTCATGATAAATTAAGTTCAATTCATATTACTTAAGAACGCCCACTTAGATAGACATCCCTCTAGTCATCTAAATGATCACATGATCCATATCAACTAAACCATGTCCAATCATCACGTGAGATGGAATAATTTTCAATGGTGAACATCTCTATGTTGATCATATCTACTATATGATTCATGTTCGACCTTTTGGTCTCACTGTTCCGAGGCCATATCTGCATATGCTAGGCACGTCAATTTTAACCAGAGTATTCTGCACATGTAAAACTGGCATGCACCCGTTGTATGCGAACGTAGAGCTTATCACACCCGATCATCACGTGGTGTCTCGGCACGACGAACTGTAGCAACGGTGCATACTCAGGGAGAACACTTATGCCTTGAAATTTAGTGAGGGATCATCTTATAATGCTACCGCCGTACTAAGAAAAATAAGATGCATAAAAGATAAACATCACATGAAATCAAAATATGTGACATGATATGGCCATCATCATCTTGTGCCTTTGATCTCCATCTGCAAAGCATCGTCATGATCTCCGTCGTCACCGGCTTGACACCTTGATCTCCATCGTAGCGTCGTTGTCGTCTCGCCAACTATTGCTTCTACAACTATCGCTACCGTATAGTGATAAAGTAAAGCAATTACATGGCGATTGCATTTCATACAATAAAGCGACAACCATAAGGCTCCTGCCAGTTGCTGATAACTTTTACAAAACATGATCATCTCATACAATAAATTATATCGCATCATGTCTTGACCATATCACATCACAACATGCCCTGCAAAAACAAGTTAGACGTCCTCTACTTTGTTGTTGCAAGTTTTACGTAGCTGCTACGGGCTTGTATCAAGAACCGCTCTTACCTACGCATCAAAACCACAACGATTTTTCGTCAAGTGTGCTATTTTAACCTTCAACAAGGACCGGCCATAGTCAAACTCGATTCAACTAAAGTTGGAGAAACAGACACCCGCCAACCACCTGTGTGCGAAGCACGTCGGTAGAACCACTCTCATGAACGCGGTCATGTAATGTCGGTCCGGGCCACTTCATCCAACAATACCGCCGAAAAAAAGTAAGACGTTGGTGGTAAGCAGTATGACTATTATCGCCCACAACTCTTTGTGTTCTACTCGTGCATATATCATCCACGCATAGACCTGGCTCGGAGTCCACTGTTGGGGAACGTACTAATTCAAAAAAATTCCTACGATCACGCAAGATCTATCTAGGAGAAGCATAGCAACGAGCGGGGAGAGTGTGTCCACGTACCCTCGTAGACCGAAAGCGGAAGCGTTAGTTAACGCGGTTGATGTAGTCGAACGTCTTCATGATCCAACCGATCCAAGTACCGAACGTACGGAACCTCCGTGTTCAGCACACGATCAGCACGATGACGTCCCTCGAGCTCTTGATCCAGTAGAGGGTCGAGGGAGAGTTCCGTCAGCACGACGGTGTGGCGACGATGTTGGGGATGTGATCTGCGCAGGGCTTCACCTAAGCACTACGACAATATGACCGAGGTGGTAAACTATGGAGAGAGACGTCGCACACAGCTTGGAACAACTGTTGTATCTCCAAGGGGTGCCCTGCCCACGTATATAAAGGAGGGAGAGGGAGCAGGCTGTCCCTAGGGGGCGCGCCATAAGGGGGAGTCCTACTAGGACTCCCAGTCCTAGTAGGATTCGGGCCCCCCTTCTTTTCGTTCTCATGGAGGTTGAAAGGGGGAAGGAGAGGGAGTAGGAGAAGGAAAGGGAGTGGAGCCCCCTTTCCCTAATCCAATTCGGCCTCCTCCCTGGTGGGGGGCGCACCAGCCCCTTGTGGGCTGGTTAGCCTCCCTCATATGGCCCATATGGCCCATATCTTTCACCGGGGGGTTTCGGTAACCCCTCTGGTACTCCGGTATGTACCCGATTCACTCCAGAATCGTTCTGGTGTCCGAATACTACCTTTCAATATATCAATCTTTACCTCTCGACCATTTCAAGACTCCTCGTCATGTCTGTGATCTCATCCGGGACTCCGAACAAACTTCGGTCACCAAAACACACAACTCATAATACAAATCGTCATCGAACGTTAAGCGTGCGGACCCTACGGGTTTGAGAACTATGTAGACATGACCGAGACACATCTCCAGTCAATAACCAATAGCAGAACCTGGATGCTCATATTGGCTCCTACATATTCTACAAAGATCTTTATCGGTCAAACCGCATAACAACATACGTCATTCCCTTTGTCATCGGTATGTTACTTGCGCGAGATTCGATCATCGGTATCATCATACCTAGTTCAATCTCGTTACCGGCAAGTCTCTTTACTCATTTCATAATGCATCATCCCGCAACTAACTCATTAGTCACATTGCTCGCAAGGCTTATAGTGATGTGCATTACCGAGAGGGCCTAGAGATACCTCTCCGATACTTGGAGTGACAAATCCTAATCTTGATCTATGCCAACCCAACATACACCTTTGGAGACACCTATAGAGCATATTTATAATCACCCAATTATGTTGTGACGTTTGATAGCACACAAGGTGTTCCTCCGGTATTCGGGAGTTGCATAATCTCATAGTCAGAGGAACATGTATAAGTCATGAAGAAAGCAATAGCAATAAAACTAAACGATCATAATGCAAAGCTAACGGATGGGTCTTGTCCATCACATCATTCTCCTAATGATGTGATCCCGTTCATCAAATGACAACACATGTCCATGGTCAGGAAACTTAACCATCTTTGATTAACGAGCTAGTCAAGTAGAGGCATACTAGGGACACTATGTTTTGTCTATGTATTCACACATGTACTAAGTTTCCGGTTAATACAATTCTAGCATGAATAATAAACATTTATCATGATATAAAGAAATATAAATAACAACTTTATTATTGCCTCTAGGGCATATTTCCTTCACCTTCATGCACTCACCTCCCCGGCAACGGCGCCAAAAAAGAGCTTGATGTCTACTACACAACTTGTTCTTGTAGACTCGTGTTGGGCCTCCAAGCGCAGATTTTTGTAGGACAGTAGCAAATTTCGCTCAAGTGGATGACCTAAGGTTTATGAATCCGTGGGAGGTGTAGGATGAAGATGGTCTCTCTCAAACAACCCTGCAACCAAATAATAAAAAGTCTCTTGTGTCCCCAACACACCAAATACAATGGTAATTTGTATAGGTGCACTAGTTCGGTGAAGAGATGGTAATAAAAGCATAGTAATGATAGTAGATATTGATTTTTGTAATAGGAACAATAAAAAACAGCAAGGTAGCAATTGATAAAATGGAGCACAAACGGTATTGCAATGCTTAAAATGAGGCCTAGGGTCTGTACTTTTGCTAGTGCAATCTCTCAACAATGCTAATAAATTTGGATCATATAACCATCCCTCAAAGTGCGATGAAGAATCACTCCAAAGTTCCTATCTAGCGGAGAACATAAGAAGAAATTATTTGTAGGGTACGAAACCACCTCGAAGCTATTCTTTCCGATCGATCTATCCAAGAGTTCGTACTAAAATAACACCAAATAATTTCAGATTCAAAATACTCAGTCCAACACAAAGAACCTCAAAGAGTGCCCCAAGATTTCTACCCGAGAAACAAAGACAAGAACGTGCATCAACCCCTATGCATAGATTACCCCAATGTCACCTCGGGAATCCGCGAGTTGAGTGCCAAAACATATATCAAGTAAATCAGTATGATACCCCATTGTCACCACGAGTATTCATACAAGACAAACATCAAGTGTTCTCAAATCCATAAAAGTATTCAATCCAATAAAACGAAATCTCAAAAGGAAAAATCAATTCATCACAACAAGATAGAGAGGGGAAAACACCATATGATCCAACTATATTAACAAAGCCCGCGGTACATCAAGATCGTGACATCTCAAGAACACGAGAGAGAGAGATCAAACACATAGCTACTGGTACAAACGCCCAGCACCGAGGGTGGACTACTCCCTCCTCATCGTGGTGGCCGCCGGGATGATGAAGATGGCCACCGGTGATGATTTCCCCCTCCGGCGGAGTGCCGAACAGGGTCTAGATTGGTTTTTCATGGCTACAAAGGCTTGTGGCGGTGGAACTTCTGATCTAGGGTCTCCCCAAGGGTTTTTGGAATATTTGGTGATTTATAGGGCAAAGAGGGGGTGCGGGAGACCACCGAGGTGGGCACAACCCACTCGGGCGCGCCTGAGCCCCAGGCGTGCCCCTGGTGGGTTGTGCCCCCCTCGGGGCACCCCCAGGTGCTTCTCTATCCCACTAGATGTCTTCTGGTCCATAAAAAATCCACAAAAAGTTTTGCGGTTTTTGGACTCTGTTTGATATTGATTTCCTGCGATGTAAAAAACAAGCAAAAAACAGCAACTCGCACTGGGCACTGGGTCAATAAGTTAGTCCCAAAAAATGATATAAAGTTTCTATAAAATGATTGTAAAATATCCAAGAATCATAATATAACAACATGAATACTTCATAAATTATAGATACTTTGGAGAAGTATCACTAAGCATGAGGTCGTCGAAGAGTTTGGCACCAATGTCGCGAAGTTCATCGGCGAGCATCTTGAGCCGCATGCAGTACTCATCGATGGTGGAGTTGTCCTGGTGACAGTCGAAGAACTCCTGCTGTAAGAAAACAAGGCACTGAAGTTTGCTGTCAGTGAAGAGCGCGTTGATCTTGGTCCACATGGCGCAAGCGTCATCGTCCTCAGCAACGACCGTGTGGAAGATGTCCTTCGACACGGTTTGATAGAACCATCGGATGAGCGCGGCCTCAATGGCAGACCACTCCGGACCGGCCTTCATTTACTCACCATCCACGGAGCCGTCGATGTGCTCGGTGAGATAGTACTCGCGGAAGACAAAGTTGAAGTAGGTCTTCCATGCGTAGTACGATGTGCTGGAGCTGTCGAGATGGATGGGGACCCAGGCCTCGATGTTGAAGTCACGGATGGCGGTGACGGAGGGCTCGGGGCCGGCAAAGGGGTTCTATTAATGGGTGGTGGAAGAGCCTGGAGAGTCCATGGCGGCTGCTAGGGTTAGAGTTAGAGGGAGAGAGAGGGTGGTAGGTAGGCAGCGGCAGCAAGGGGGGTGCGGCGGCTACGGTTAGGGGAGGCGGCTACAGCGGCAAGGGAAAGTGGGAGGCGGCGGCGCGACAGGACAGCGGCGGCGCGGGGAGGAAGGAGCGCGGCGGCGGTGGCTGTGGGTCGGCGCGGTGCGTGAGGTGCGGAAGCGGCGGCGGCACGGGGCGGCGGCAGTGTCAGAGGAGGACGCGGTGGTGGGGTGCAGCAGCGGTGGGGAACGGCGGCGGCAGCGCGCGCGGGAGGGCGCGACGGCGGCGGCTTGACCTAGGGTAGGAACTTTAGGGATGATACCATGTTGGAGAATGGCTTGGCAATGTAATACTCGATGTATTAATAGGGTGCAGGTGCACGTATATAAAGAGTACAATGTGCCTCAACCTCAACTATACAAGACTAGGAGATGGCCAGGATATACACATATACATGCAACACATATATTCAACACTTAATATAGGAAACTTTTTTCTTGTGGAGTTGAAGGAGTTTGTGGATGGTTAATGAACCAACTAACATACGGGAAGATAAGCTCGTGTAACAATTCATGGTGATAGCTTCTTTATTCGTCGTTCATTGTTGAACTCAGGGTTGCTGGATTGAGGACGATTGAAAATGACACTTGTAGCTTGTAACTAGCCTTTGGGGATCCTCTCTTCACGGTAGTGTGTATGAAGTTTGTGTTGAAATTATACAAGAATTAAAGAAAACTTGCAAATGTAGTCATTAACAAATATGAAAGGCTTGAATCTACAGAAATGCTAAAAAAATTGATGCCAAATCGAATGTCCTTCATGAAAATTTATATTGGTGCGAGGATGGCAAATTTAGTTTGCAAGTATGGCAAGTTCCTGGCAAAATATGAACTGAGGTGGACTTGCCATGCTCGTTGATACGTCTCCAACATATCTATAATTTTTTATTGTTCCATGCTGTTATATTATCATTCTTGGATGTTTTATAATCATTTTATAGTCATTTTATATCATTTTTTAGTAATAACCTTTTGACATAGTGCCAAGTGCCAGTTGTTGTTTTTTGCATGTTTTTTACATCACAGGAAATCAATATCAAACGGAGTCCAAACACCGCGAAACTTTTTGAGGATTTTTTATGGACCAGAACACTTCCAATGGGCTAGAGCTGCACCTGGGAGTGCCCAGAGGGGGGCACAACCCACCAGGGCGCGCATGGAGGCCCAGGCACGCCCAGGTGGGTTGTGCCCACCTCGGTGGCCTCCCGCACCCCCTCTTTACCATATAGATTCCCAAAAATTCCGATAACCCTCGGGGATAACCTAGATCAGAAGTTCTGCTGCCGCAAGGCTCTGTAGCCACCGAAAACCAACCTAGACCCCGTTCCGGCACCCTGCCGGAGGGGGAATCATCACCGGTGGCCATCTTCATCATCCCGGCGGCCACCACGATGAGGAGGGAGTAGTCCACCCTCGGTGCTGAGGGTTTGTACCAGTAGCTATGTGTTTAATCTCTCTCTCTCTTGTGTTCTTGAGATGTCACGATCTGATGTATTGTGGGCTTTGATAATATAATCGGATTATATGGTGTTTTCCCCTCTCTATCTTGTGATGAATTGAGTTTTCCCCTTGAGATTTCGTTTTATCGGATTGAATACTTTTATGGATTTGAGAACACTTGATATATGTACTGCAATTGAATACTCGTGGTGACAATGGGGTATCGTATTGATTCACTTGATATATGTTTTGGCACTCAACTCGCGGATTCCCAAGGTGACATTGGGGTAATCTATGCATAGGGGTTGATGCATGTTCTTGTCTTTGTTTCTCCGGTAGAAATCTTGGGGCACTCTTTGAAGTTCTTTGTGTTGGATTGAGTATTATGAATATGAATTTGCTTTGGTGTTATTTTAGTACGAACTCTAGGATAGATCGAACGGAAAGAATAGCTTTATGTTATTTTAGTATGAACTCTTGAATAGATCGAACAGAAAGAATAGCTTTGAGGTGGTTTCGTACCCTACAAACAATTTATTCTTATGTTCTCCGCTAGATAGGAAATTTGGAGTGATTCTTCATCGCACTTTGAGGGGTGGTTATATGATCCAATTATATTAGCACTGTTGAGAGATTGCACTAGCGAAAGTACGGACCCTAGGCATCATTTCCAAGCATTGCAGTACCGTTTTGTGCCCGTTTACTATTTGCTACCTTGCAGTTTTTATTTATTCAGATTATAAAGATATATTCCTACCATCCGTATAACACTTTTATCACCATCTCTTTGCCGAACTAGTGCACCTATGCAATTTGCCATTGTATTGGGTGTGTTGGGGACACAAGAGATTTCTTGTATTTGGTTGCAGGGTTGTTTGAGAGAGACCATCTTCATCCTACGCCTCCCACGGATTGATAAACCTTAGGTCACCCACTTGAGGGAAAATTGCTACTGTCCTACAAAACTCTGTGCTTGGAGGCCCAACACGAGTCTACAAGAATAAAGTTGCGTAGTAGACATCACTCGCCAACTAAACTTGCCATCCTCGACAAACATAGCTTGCTATAAAATGTTTGCTTTGCCATGCCTAAAAAACTGACGTGCACTAGATATTTGGGTCCTTAATCTAAGCTTAAGCCGGCTTAGCTCGGAAGGAGTTCCACAAACTGTAGTCAACCTTGGTTCCTTCCTTTTTCTCTAATGCCAAATCACAATTGACATCATTTCACATGTGCAAGAAGCCCAGACCAACAGAATCCAAGACAAGCTAAAACTATAGAAAATTATGAAGCTAATGATCTCTATCTAAATTGGTTTAACCATTGCATATCTATTTTACAACAATTGTAGATGGAAAAGAATATGTGATGAACTGCACGTAAACCAAACAAACGACATTAAGAATGAAGTTGGAAAAAGGAAAGAGACAAAGAGTAGGCAATAAACTGTAAATAACACCTTCTGTGAACGCAAGGAGTCAAGGACAAGGAATGCCCATATGCGCTCAAATAGCAAACTTGCACAACCACAAACCCTATTGATATAAACACTTGGATAAATATAGGTAATAGATGGTAACTGGAGAAAACCCCTAAATTCCCATGATACCAGGATGAAAGGGACACAACTACTTCCACAATGCATATCTGGGGCAATAATTATTTGATTCACATAGTATTCCTATAAGTAAAAGACAAGAATGGTAAAGTTACCATGGCAACAACATATATATGGGTTGTTGACTCTAGTTGGCCACCTGGAAATGCAGAAGATCAATGATCACATGCGGTTGGGTGATGATATAGGCATTCTTGCTTTAGAAGAAGAAAGGTGTGTGGATCATGATTGAAATGACAACAAAGGAAGAAGCGGGTCTCGCCTTGGAAGATAAGGTTGTCGGCTCATCCTGTACGCTTTCTCTTCCTCTCATGCACTTTCTTCTCTCCTTCACTGATTACAGGAGGTAAATCGACAGTAACACAACTGCACTACAAGGAATGATTATGAGAGGAAGACTGACAAAGTCAATAGTCATCCCGCTTATTCTGTCACCGTTGTCACTTTCAGGTCAGGGCGTGCGGCATAACGTCAGCCACAAGTAGGCTAGGTGACACTAGGTCGAGGTCGTGGATAATTCCGACGGCCGAGAATACACACGCCCTCCCTAGACGAAGACATGATACCCAACCCAGGGCGGGGAAGAACTGGAAGGTCGAGCTCCTATAGCAAGATGCCGCCGCATGAAGCGTCACCGAAATGAGGAGAAACAAAAGAGAGTCTTCCCCTTGTGGACGCAAAACCCATGGTGTGTTGTCCCGATTCACGGGAAAATACATAGGTCATTCAAAGAGTAGCAACCCTTTCCACGTTGGTTAGGTGGCTCACGTGGAGACACACGGGGATACAAACCAATAGGCACTGCGGGAGGATGAAGAGATCTAGTTTGTTGTGATGCGGCCGGATGGCTAAGTACGCAGAGATACTGAGAGAAGGCATAGCTAGCTTTACTATTTTCTTAATGATAGCTGATGTGACTGCTGATGTGTGCATTTGCAATGACCTTTTGTGTTGTTGAGCAAGATAGAGCCTTGATTTTGTCAAAATATGACATGTGGGTACTAGGAAATGAGATTCAACAAAATGCTAAAGATATTTAGTGTTGGAAGTACGATCCATGTATCCTGAAAAACCTTTGATCCGTTAAATGTAGGGACCTCCTTCCCCTGAAGTTGTCATGGGAAGAATTGAGAGTCGGGAGCATTACTTTCTCTAGAGGAATCTATTTTTGGATCAGCACCGAGCTTTAGCCATGATCAGGGAAAATGCTGAGGGAAATATGCCCTAGAGGCAATAATAAAGTTGTTATTTATATTTCCTTATATCATGATAAATGTTTATTATTCATGCTAGAATTGTATTAACCGGAAACTTAGTACACGTGTGAATACATAGACAAACAGAGTGCCACTAGTATGCCTCTACTTGACTAGCTCATTGAATCAAAGATGGTTAAGTTTCCTAGCCATAGACATGAGTTGTCATTTGATTAACGGGATCACATCATTAGAGAATGATGTGATTGACTTGACCCATTTCGTTAGCTTAGCACTTGATCGTTTAGTATATTGCTATTGCTTTCTTCATGACTTATACATGTTCCTATGACTATGAGATTATGCAACTCCCGAATACCAGAGGAACACTTAGTGTGCTACCAAACGTCACAACGTAACTGGGTGATTATAAAGGTGCTCTACAGGTGTCTCTGATGGTGTTTGTTGAGTTGGCATAGATTGAGATTAGGATTTGTCACTCCGATTGTCAGAGAGGTATCTCTGGGCCCTCTCGGTAATGCACATCACTATAAGCCTTGCAAGGAATGTGACTAATGAGTTAGTTGCGGGATGATGCGTTACGGAACGAGTAAAGAGACTTGCCGGTAATGAGATTGAACAAGGTATTGAGATACCGACGATCTAATCTCGAGTAAGTAACATACCAATGACAAAGGGAACAACGTATGTTGTTATGCGGTTTGACCGATAAAGATCTTCGTAGAATATGTGGGAACCAATATGAACATCCAGGTTCCGCTATTGGTTATTGACCGGAGACGTTTCTCGGTCATGTATACATAGTTCTCGAACCCGTAGGGTCCGCGCGCTTAAAGTTCGGTGACGATCGATATTATGAGTTTATGTGTTTTGATGTACCGAAGGTAGTTTGGAGTCTCGGATATGATCACGGACATGACGAGGAATCTCGAAATGGTCGATACATAAAGATTGATATATTGGACGGCTATATTCGGACACCAGAAGTGTTCCGGGTGATCTCGGAGAAAACCAGAGTTGTCGGTGTCAAAACCGATGGATCTCGGGTAGGGGGTCCCGAGTTGTGTGTCATGGATCGACGGGTAACAGGAGACAGGGGACACGATGTTTACCCAGGTTCGGGCCCTCTTAATGGAGGTAATACCCTACTTCCTGCTTGATTGATCTTGATGAATATTGAGATTACAAGGGTTGATCTACCCCGAGATCATATGTTGTGGTCTAAACCCTAGGGGCATGATGATTAATGTCATAATGATCTATCCACTAGCCTGGCCTCGGCTTATATAATGTACCAGAGGCCTAGGATAACAAGAGTCCTAGTCGAATACGCCGGTGGAGAGGAGTCCTTGTCTTGATCACCAAGTCTTGTGGAATCTTCCTCATATATGTCATCGGCTGTCCGAACTGGCCCATGAGTAAACGGCCATGGGGGTCCTCGGCCCAATCCCACTGATCGGGAGACGACGTGGTGAGTCCCCCCTAGTCCAGGACACCGTCAGTAGCCCCCTGAACCGGTCTTCAAGTTGGGGACGCTCATCGATTCTTCCGAACTGTTCTTCATCTTTGGTCGTCGGTCTTGAAAACTGGTTCAGCAAATCTTCTCATCTTCGATCTTGAGGATCGCCGAAGTGAATCCGAAGAGTTTACACGTCGGGTATCCGAAGAGTCCCTTTAAGTTCTTGGCCTTTATCAATGCCTTGTTATTGTTATGCCGCACCTCGGGTTTGAAGTGTTTCCCATACGGCAGTGTCCTCTTGCGTCCGAGCTCCAACGCTGGGTTGCATCCAAGCTCCAACAGTGGACTGTATCCAATTTCCAACGCCAGACTATGTCCAAGCTCCAACACCGGACTATATCCGAGGTGCCATAGATCACCTTGGTTCAAAAAGTTTTAGCCGAGCTTAATGCCGGAAATGCCCTCTAAGGAGCCAGCCACTTGCATCCGAGCTATATGCCGAGCTGCTTCCGAGGTGGCTCAGCACCTCGGTCATGGGCTGATTGTTTGCGGATTTTATTTCCGATGCGTATAAATTTATTTGCTGATGAGATGTATTGCCAGTAGGCCTCAAGGTGTCTGTCGGCCTAAAATCCGAGATGCACCTGAAGGAAAATATGAAACCGCTGATCCTAGTAGCTTCTGAGACTCAGGTCGTAAAATCGGCCTGAGGATCAACTCCTAGCTCGGCAGCATATATAGGAATAGAAACACAGTGTAATATATTAGAGGTAATAGTGATCGACGGACGGGCCCCTGAGAGAGGGTCATGAGAAGTCGCCGTGATATATCAGCTTGATGCCGGATAAGTCCCATATGGTACTTATTGTTGTCCGAAGATGCGTTTGCCCATAGTTCGGTTATGCCGAACACTGAGCACTTTGAATTTTCTGCATTGAATAGGCAATGCAATAGCCCCCGAGCCACTGGTCGGGTGGCAACACCAGATCAGGGGATCGATGTGCCCCTTTAATATTTATAAATAATGAGCGCAAAGCCTAGTAGCCCCCGAGCCTTAATGTGGGCACGGGTGGCCGAATTAAGGATCGATATCCATTTGACAGAAAAAAATTGTTGTGTTTAACACAAACTTCTCGAAAAGAGAATAAAAATCTCTTAAAGGAGCTAGATTCAGCGGAAGCTGGGCTCGCCAAGGTTGGCCCCAAGGGGCTTAATAGATAGGAAATCGATTCCACTTGGGATTTAGGAGAGCTTTATGTAAGTTGCTCGGTTTTCTATGTATCCAAGTACTTTACGTCATTAATGCTCTTATCCGCATTGTACAAAACTTTGTTGACCGACCATCGGCTTCAATCTCCTCGGCCAGTAGCTGGGGAGTGTTTGTCCTACTTTATAAAGGCTTTACAAGGGCAAAGGATTACGACAAACAAGGCAATCCGACCATATGGTTTTATAAACAAAGGTACACAGAGAGAATTTTATATTACTATTGATGTAAGAAACATCTCCCAAAGAAAATAATCCCGCTGTCGGTTCCTTTCTTTGGGTTGTCATGCCGACCATGATCATGAAACCTCGACTCCGATCGATGCAGGAGAATTTTTTTGAGGATTTAGTTCGGGGTAAGTTCCCGATCTCTGTGGTTTTTTAATGGACCAAAATTTTCACTTCCGTCCTTGCCGACCAATTATATTCTTTAAGATGGCTAGCTTTCGGCTTCTCCCCGTCTGAGGTACTAACACGGATGACCCGGAAGTAACAATCACAGAGGTGCTCCCTTTACCTCCTAGCGGAACAATCGGGAACGTAGGGGTAATCACAGGAGCCAGGCAATCCAGCTTGGCGGAAATCTTAAGTCAAATTGATGCATTTTTATGGCTTTATAACGATGATTATGGAAGGCAACGCTTGTATACTGAATACAAATGCTGATGATATGTTTATTTTGACTCTGTTGCGACCGTTTATCAGTTGAAGGTGGCCCATCGTCGGCTTCTACCCCTTTGTAGATACTACGCAGGGTGTTTCTGCAATAACAAGACAACCCTTAGCCGACGTCTTGATGCCCTGAGGCGGTTGTGTTAGTGAAAATGAGGCAATCAGATATGCGGGCTTTATAACTTTCACTTAGTCATAGGAACTTAAAGTTGGGAGGCCAGCTACTAGCCCCTGGTTAGTGTTCGGCGACAGCCGAGGTCAAGCCGTAAACACTTCGACCAATGTTATGAACGGCCCGTCATTTAACACAGTCATCGGATCGCTGACCAGTTTACGCTTATTGTGACAGTCAGTTTTTGGCTTTCTCCACTGAGGTGGTTAACCATGCGAGCTGGAAGCACAATCGCAGTGGTTCTCCCTTTGCGCACCTAGCCGAACAAAGCGGAATGTAGGAGGCAAGCACAGGTGCCGGGCAACCCAACTATTGACCAAAGACATAATTCGAAACTGATGCATATATAGCAATATCCGAGAATGTTTTTGCAGGATCTCTAAAGGTGTCCGGCATTGCACTATGATACTTATGCTGGAAACACACAAATAGTTTAAAAGTGCCATAGGCTCGAAAAGCCAAAAACTTATGCAAAAGCTTGACGTCTGGACTAAACCAAGATTTTGGTGCTAATCCAGAAATTGGTCTTTTTAAAAAAAATTGTGCTTCTGTCGTGCTTTAACATGACACATCCGATCTCAAGACTTCAAGTGGGTCAGCCTACGGCTTCAAGCTCCTTATCCTGAAGGCGGAGTGCTTCTCCGAGGCCAGTTTAGCGAACTAAACTCGAGCGGCTTCAGAGAGAAGCTAGGCTATCCGGCTATTCCATACACTCGAGTCGAAAAAGGAGTGGTAGAAAAAGACTGTGCAGCGACTAACAAAAATGGCTCATACTAATTTAAGAGCCCCCAAGTGACTTGGGTAAAAGAATTTTATGTATAATGATTGTATGTACCGAAGTACTTATATCATATCTGTGTTCACCCGAACTTTAAACGCGTCTTAACCGACCGTCGGCTTCTCCCTCTTCGGTCAAGGGCCGAAAAGTGTTATGTACTCCACCTGTCGAGAATATCGACGGTGTTTCCGATAACCAGGCAATCAGGCCATAAGGCTGTAACAGACAAAGCGCGCTCAGGGAACTTATGCTATATTACTGACGAAGTGTAAGAAGCATCTTCAAAGAAAATAGTACCCCCACCGATACCTTTCTTCGGTTGCTCATTATTACTATGAGACTTGTGCAATAGATTTTTGGTACTCATGAGTTCCGTTGTGTGCCGGCCATGATTGAAAACAATAAGAGCGCTTGCTTTCGGCTTCACCCAGTCTGAGGTCCGAGCTCGGATGACCCGATCGTGACAATCGCGGAGGTGCTCCCTTTACTCCCTAGCCGAACAATCGGGAACGTAGGGGTAAACACAGGAGCAAGGCAACCCAACTTGCGAAACACTTAAGTCAACATGGTGCATATTGTGGCGTAATACACGAACAAGGAACGAAGCCATACAAGTATAATCATATGCAAGAGGAAAGGCTTCATAAAGGAAGCCCCTAAGCAAACGGGGTATTTGAATTTGTGTGTCACAAACAAAGTTTTGACAAGGAAGTTTTTCACAAACAACTTTTTGCCAAAAAAGTATAATGCTTGGTCGAACCGAACAAAATTTAAAACTGAAAGTTTTTGAGCATGAAAGTGACTTAGCTGGTTAATGTGTTTGGCATTGATGATGCGGTCCGAGCTTGATGCGGGACAAGGTTCCATCCCCCAAGCCGGTCCCGAGGTGGCGGAGCGAAGAGCTCGACACTCCGAAGTGGTGACATAGCACGACCAATGCAGGCCGGTAGAGTGACGCCGAAGCCCCCGGCGTGGGTTAATGAAGTGTCAACGAAGCCCCCCGTCCAGCCGAGGTGACGTGGTATGTCAGTACGCCGAGGTGACAACACTACCCGACCCGAATCATTTACCTGTGCACAAAAAATAGTGCAAACCGGAGATAATAGTAATAGTAATAAATTAAAAAAATTGTTGCATAACAAATAATTTATGCAAAGTGAGTAATAAAAGAAATATGGCCTGTGCACCGAACACTCGATGAGGTAGAGCTCTCTTGGTGATGCCGAAGTCCCTGAGGCGACCGAACACGTCGGTATGGCAACACGACCATCAAGGTGATCACGCGAGCCGATTTACGCTGATTGGGACGACGGCGTGGGCTTGCCGAAGAGACCATGTGACGCAGTCGAAGTCCATTACCTGCACATGTAAAATAGTGCAGGCCAACAATAATAATATAAATATATAAAGATCCTCGCGTAATTAATTTATGCAAAATAATTTATTTAAAGATATGTGGCCTGGTGCCAAAGTCGATGTCGATGCAGGGCGTCGGTGTGATGCGGTAAAGGCGTGGCAAAGCCTGAATGCACAGGTCGGTCCAAGTTCCGGATGCGGCATTCGCCGAACTATGTACGGAAACTGGCCGAACCACCACGCGACCGTCATTAATGCGGCCACCGTTTGATAGACCTGTGTACAGATGATGGAACAAAACAGAGTAATAACTCTTTGGGAAAAATAAACCCAAACAAGCAGAAATTGCTAGGATTAATAGCACCTGGTTTATTTGTTGTAGCAATCCGAAGAAAAGTGACTCCCAAAATTGGGACTCGATCCGCACACCCATTGCCTGATGAGCGGTGAAGTGACGGCATGGCGGTGCTGGTAAAGGTTGGCTCGCCGAGGCAAAGCTCCCGGTCCGGCTATCGTGACGAAGCTGGTCGGCTGACAACGCCGAAGTCTCCGGAGTAGGTTGATGAAGGAATGGCGAAGCCCCCGGTCCAGACAAGGTGACGGAGCAGGTCGGTAAGGAGACGTTGCAGCTGCCAGGCCAGCCAATGTGTTGAAGTAGTTCGGCGTGATGGACATCAGCTCGAAGAAGCAACGGTGCGGCCATGCCGACGCAGGTCATAACTCGTGACGTGGTCAGTGCCGGTTTGATGAAGTGACCGTGCGGTGATGCCGATGTGCCTGCTCCGTGTAATCCGTGGGGCGGCGAGGTTGGTGATGATTTATCCTTTGCGATGCCGAACTCTTGTTCGGCTTGCCGAGATGATGATCCAAAGAAGTTGAGCTCGGCTCAACAAAGCGACGACGTGTCTAGCGCAGGTCGGCAGCCGTGGAGCAACATTGTCGGGTTGGTTTGACACCGGCGCGATGGTGAAGATCATATTGGAAAAGACTTTAAAATTAGTGGGATGTGTTTAGGAACAAAACACAATACCCCATACAAAACTTCCTTCAAAAAGGATGTCCGAAATCCCGTTCATAAGAAAGATGAACTCGGGTCGGATTCGTTCTCGCGCAGAAAACACATCTGAAAAGTGATGCACTAATCAGAAGGTTCACGGAGTTTGGACGGTCGGATCGAGCTGAAATTTTGAGGGGTGGTAGATATAGGAATTCCGCAACCGATCAACGGTTGGATCGTCCAAAGGACGTCCGAGCTAGGTGTTGGACACCACGCTCCAAACTCGTCCAGATTCCCGTCCAGATTCGACGGGGCTCCGGTATATCGGAGACCGGCGGAGATTGCTCCATTGGAACGCCACGAAATTTTACAATGTTGTTGTAGACTCAATTCCGCACAATTCCACTGAAGGAATCGTCAAAGCAATGCTCGAGGAGGTGGTGGTAGCGGATACAAGTTCGCTGTTCGGAAAAACAACACGGTCGCCCGAGGGCAATGTTGACGTTGAGCCCCCGAGCTCCATGGATGATTCCTCCATGATCTTGATAGAGATCGGAGTTGATGTTGATGAAGGCCCTCGTCCGAACATGATGATTGGAGATAGGGCACAGTCCTCGGTAAAGCCAAGGTGACCAGTCGAGGAGGCAACGAAGACGCCGACGTCGCAGTTGATATGCAGGTGAGCCATTGATCCTTTTGCCGACCACACAGCGGAACTTTCAATGAAAGCACGATTGTCGGTGTCAAAACCGGCGGATCTCGGGTAGGGGGTCCCGAGTTGTGTGTCATGGATCGGTGGGTAACAGGAGACAGGGGACACGATGTTTACCCATGTTCGGGCCCTCTTAATGGAGGTAATACCCTACTTCCTGCTTGATTGATCTTGATGAATATAGAGATTACAAGAGTTGATCTACCCCGAGATCATATGTTGTGGTCTAAACCCTAGGGGCATGATGGTTAATGTCATAATGATCTATCGACTAGCCTGGCCTCGGCTTATATAATGTACCAGAGGCCTAGGATAACAAGAGTCCTAGTCGAATACGCCGGTGGAGAGGAGTCCTTGTCTTGATCACCAAGTCTTGTGGAATCTTCCTCATATATGTCTTCGACTGTCCGAACTGGCCCATGAGTAAACGGCCATGTGGGTCCTCGGCCCAATCCCACTGATCCGGAGATGACATGGTGAGTCCCCCCTAGTCCAGGACACAGTCAGGAGTGCCGGAGGGTTATCGAAACCCCCCCCCCCCCCCCCGGGGGGAAAGATTGGGCCTACATGGGCCATAGGGAAGAGGGGAGGCAGCCCAGAAGGGGCAGCCGAGCCCCCTCCCTATAGGTAGTCCGAATTGGACTAGGGAGGGGGGCGCCCCCCCTTTCCTTCTCCTCTTCCTCTCCTTTCCCTCTTTCCTCTTCTCCTCCTAGTTGGACTAGGAAAGGAGGAATCCTACTCCTACTAGGAGGAGGATTCCTCCCCTCCTTGGCGCGCCCTAGGGCCGGCCGGCCTCTTCCCTTGCTCCTTTATATACGGGGGCAGGGGCACCCTAGAACACAACAACAGACATTGTCTTAGCCGTGTGCGGTGCCCCCCTCCACCATAATTCACCTCGGTCATATCGTTGCAGTGCTTAGGCGAAGCCCTGCGCCGGTAACTTCATCATCACCATCATCACGCCGTCGTGCTGACGAAGCTCTCCCTCGACACTCAGCTGGATCGAGAGTTCGTGGGACGTCACCGAGCCGAACGTGTGCAGATCGCGGAGGTGCCATACTTTCGGTACTAGGATCGGTCGGATCGTGAAGACGTATGACTACATCAACCGCATTGTCATAACGCTTCCGCTTACGGTCTACGAGGGTATGTGGACTACACTCTCCCCTCTTGTTGCTATGCATCACCATGATAGATCTTGCGTGTGCGTAGGATTTTTTTTGAAATTACTGCGTTCCCCAACAAATGCATCACGTCACACAACACTTGTTGGGAGAGGGGGGTCATCAATCCAAATAGTGATGCGCAACTAGGTTTGCCTCTTTGAGAAAAAAGGAGTACAACTTCTGCACAGAAACATCTTCGTATAATTGTGCCATCTCAGTGTAATTCAACTGCATATTTAGTTTATGGCATCCCAACTGATTTGCTAAATGGACCCTCTTTAGTACAACCTGAGCCTCAGCCATTGTCGTGTCCAAAGTTAATATCAGATGACAACTTTGTGCGATAAACTGGGCCCTATCATTTTTTATGCAAGCATGTTGATCCTCTTCTGGACTACACGTCAGCTGCGTCGACATTCATTAAAATAAAAACCCTTTCTCCTCTTGCACCATGTATTCTTCATGGGCTACATTTTTTTTATTCAGGGCACCACACACCACATCATTGAACTGAAGAACTACACCAGGGTAATGAAATGTTCTTGGTCATCACCCCTGGCGGCAAAATTTATAGCAGTAGGTAGCCAAGACCCTAAGGTAAGGAAGTGTTCTTGGTCACCACCCCCGCAGATCTTGTCAAGGTTCACGTCGATGCTTCTTTTGATGAAGACAATCTGAAGGGAATCATCGGAGTTGTTGCTCGTGACAAGAAAGAAAAGTTCATTGTCGCAAAGGATTCAAATATAGTACTAGTTCATGATGTCCTATCAGCTGAAGCATTTGAGCTCATGAAGGTTTGTTACTTGCCGAATCTTTGAGATGCAATAGAATTGTCGTCAGTTCGACGTGGAGCTTATCAACATTTCGAACGAAGATACCCCTGGAGCGAGAATTGCGGCGACAATGTTTAATGACAACTACTGCTTCCGTACCATAATTCTTGTCGTGGTTTATGTTCATGGTGCAATCATTCGGACATAAATGCTTGCTTGAAGACTATGAAGAGTGGTCTTATATCCATTAAGGGAGGCATGCAAATTTTGAAGCCCATAATTTGGATAAATTTGCTTTACAGGATGCCATACTTGACTGATTGGGCCGTATGATCATGCACTGATTTCTGTAAACTTTTTTTCGGTAATACGCTTAAGAGTGTATCTTTGCATTGATAGAGGGGAAGAATTACAGGGTCACGCCAGTTCACGTGCAGAGGATGGTGTGTCCGTGGCGATCATGCGATCAAAAAGCAAGGAGGATGCCAGCCTCGCTTACAAGTTTAGGCTACAGGGATGAAATCGCTAAGTCCTTTGGCTCTCGCATTTGCCCAGGAGTGAGCCTCGTCCTTGATAGCGGCGACGACTGTCGTGGTGGCGGGAGTGATCTTGTCGAAGATGATTGCGTTATGATGGCGCCAAAGTGCCCAGGCTGTGAGAGCGGCCATGGTAGTGAGGCCACGGCGATCGCCAGTCCGCAGAGTGGGAAGAACAGCGGGCAACCAGTTCAAGAAAGCAGAGGAGACATCTGGTGGCGGTACCGCAGGTCGACACCAGGAGAGCACCTCGTGCCAGGTGACGCGCGCGAAGACGCAGCCCACGAGGATGTGGTGGAGGGTCTCGGGCTCCTGTAGGCTGAGGATGCAGGCATGCTTGTGGGGCAGGCCGCGTCGGGCGAGCTTGTCGGCAGACCAGCATCGGTTCAAGGAGACCAGGTACAGGAAGAATTTCACCAACAAAGTTGCACCAGATTTCCACACGAGACGCCAGTGCTCGGATGCCGTAGATCCCTCAAACAAGGCAGCATAGCAGGATGAAGCCGAGTAAATGCCATTGTCTGTCCAACACCAACGGATGGTGTCCGACTGCAAGAAGAGTGCGAAACGTTGTAACCGCCGCCAGATGTCCACGTATTCAAGGACGGCGGCCGGCCCGAGCGATTCCTGTATGTCCGCGATCCAAGTGCGGTTTAGGAGAGCCGCGGCCACCGTGCGGGTGCTCCGTCTCCTGGCAGGAACAAGGGTTGTAGCATCTCCAGCTGTTCGCCCCCCAGGGGCTAGAAAAAAGCGCCGCTTGGGGGCGAACCGGCGATATTTTTGGCGTGAGGGCGACTGGCTTCCTAGCCGCCGCCCCCAGGTCGGCCCCAGACGCTCTTTTAAAAAAAATTAAAAACATAATTGGGCAAATTTCGGCAAACACGACATACATTCGGCGATATTTAGGCGGTTCAAAGTTTTTTACATATAGAAACATAATAATAAGTCTACTAAAAAGAAGAAAAAAAACGGTCGCGCCTACAGGCCGAAGAACTCGCGGAACACGCTGAAGTCGCCGCCGTCGTCGTCCTCCTTCTCCTCCTTCACACAGTCGTCCCTGTTGGACCCCTGCCCGGGGTCCCCCTGGCGCATTGGTTTGGCCGGCGGCGGCACCTCGTCATCGCTGTCGTCGAGAACGACGACGCCTCCCTCGTTGCGGCCACGACGCCGAGCGGCGATCTCATCCAGGGCGCGGCGTTGGCGCTCCATCTCTGTCCGCGCTCAGTCCTCCCGCGCCCACTTCGTGGCGGCCTCGTCGTCGAAGGCGGCCTCGTCGTTGTGCTCGCGCTTCACGGGGCTGAGCCCCGGCTCCGTCTTCGGCCTGACAAGGCGGGAGGCTGGGCCCGAGGAACTGCCACCGCCCTCGTTGATGACGACGCCGCGGTTGCGCCGGCGGAGCGACGTTTCCACGGGCTCGGCCTTGATGCTTAAGAGCGCTGGCGACCCGGAGGAGTGGGAGGAGGAGCGGGAGGAGGAGGAGGACCCGCCCAGCATCCTCCTCGGCAGCCATGAACCGCAACTCCGGCGGGGGACCGGGGCGGCCGGGTACGTCAGCGGGGGATCGTTGCCGCCCTCGAGGTACTCGAGGACGGCGTGTAGCGTGCGGACGGGGGCGCCCCACCACAAGCGGCGGCCGACGCTATTCTTGCGCCCCCTCACCAGTGGCGCGTTGTTGATGGAGGCCAGCCGCTCCGTCTGCCGGCGTTCGAAGTACGCCGCCCACGCCTTGTGGTTGCCGGCGTCGTACTCCGGGAGGGCTCGCTCCTCCTCCGACAGAGACGCCCGCACACGGTCGATCTCGGCCTGGAAGTAGTGGGGGTGCTCGACGTCGGGCAGCGGGGGGACGGGGACGCCCCCGGCGCTGAGCCTCCACCACCCCGGCGCGCGCATGTCGGGAGGCGCCGTGTAGTTCGCTTCGTGGAGGAGATGGGCTTCCCACTCTTGCAGAGAGCGACGGCCGAAGCCATTGGCCGCCGCCGCGTCGCCGGGGAACCTTTCGCCCATCGTTTGTGCGTGCACGGTGAGAGAGGGAAAGAGAGTTCGGCGGCGACGACTGTGCGTGCACGAGGAGAGAGGGGGGTTGCGGGCGGGGTGCGTTCACCGGCGAGGTAGGGGCGGCTTATATAGCGGCCGGGGGGCGGCGTCATGTGTACGCGTGGCGGGAGGGGGCGCGTCGCCTCCCCGCGCCGCCCGTGAGGAATCAATGGAAGGCTGACCGGCAGCAGCCTTGGCATTGATTCCCCGCGGAAAACCGAGGCGATGAGGACGACGAGGAGGGGGTTGCTGACTCGGCGGGCCCGCCGTTCTTTCGCGCCAAAAAACGATTGCCCGACGCCCCCGGGCGTCCCCCAGCGCGCCGGGTTCGGCCTGGGTCCGTCGGCGCCAGTTTCGGCCCTAACCGGCGAAAATTAAGCTTCTGGTAACGCGACTAGGCCGATTTTTGGGTGCCAGCGCTAAAAAATGGCCTTAGAGGGCCTGTTGGGGGACACGGCTGGAGATGCTCTAACGAGGAGGGAGCAAGGGATGAAATGGAGCTGCCCTAACTTTCTGTAAACTTAGGCCTTCTTTGGTTCATGCGATAGGAATTTTATAGGAATAGGAAAATCATAGGAAGTGAGATGACATGCATGTCAATTCCTACAGAGAAACAGATGCCATTTGGTCCATAGAATAGGATTTTTTCCATTGAGTCTAGGCTAATGTTTTTTTCCTCCAAAATGTGAAGAATTGATCCCTATCCTACATAGGAATAGGAATCCATTCCTACAAACCAAAGGGCTTCAAAGGAATTTTTCTTTTGCAAATCCTATCTTATAGAATTCCTACAAAAATCCTACAAACCAAAAGAGGCCTTATCAGGTAAGTTAAAACTTGGCGGAGTTTCAATCAATCAAAAAAGAAAAATTGGATAGGCCTGAATCAAGAAGGAAGGAATCCTTCCGGTCATCCCGACAGCTCTGCTACACGTGGGCAACGTGACCCGCTCGACTTGTACTCCAGGAGCCTCCCCTCGGCGGGACCCACTCAAGCAGCTAGATCGCGTCGATCTGTACCGTCCACGACACCCTATCGCACCACGCGGACGGCCCAGATCTTACCAGATCCCGGATCAGAGAACGTCGCTAGACAAAGCCGCTAATCAAATCAAATCGCATCGCCAGAGCCCGGGGGAACGGCACATCGTGGGCGATCCTTTGAAGCCCCCCACAGGCACAGGCAAGCTCCGATCGTGGGCGCTTCCAATCGAATCCGAGGTACGCGCGCGCTGCTCGGATCTCGCCCTCCTCCTCCTTCTCTCCTCCGCGCTCGATCGTTTTGGCACGTTTAAGCTCGCGCGCGCGCTAGAGATTTGCTCATTTGAGTTGCTCGTAGGAACGAGCAGGCCGGTGGCACCGGGTTGCGGTTCTGCGTTTCAAATCGGCTCCGCTGGGGGCAGGTTTTCAGGCTTTCGTACATTTGTCGCCCGGTTCTTTATCTTCCTCGGCCTCTTGTGCTGTGCTCGCGCCCGCGCGTGCAGTTTGTGATGTCTCTGGTCTGGAGTTCGGTCATCGGATCAGCCGATGTAGAAGTCTGTAGACTAGTCAACGACAAGGTGAGGGAGGGTCAGATTTTTCAGGGTGTGTTGTCTCTAGGAACAACCGACGTAAGGCCGAGATTTTGCTAGCCTTTTGAGTTTGGTTTGGTGTTCTGAAACTGTGCCTTTTAGTGAGCTCCGTGCGTAAAAACTGTTTCTCATATATGTGAAATTTGAGCTAGTAATGTCGAGTTAACTTCTGTTTCTGAAGTAGCATTTTCCAGTAAGCGGCAGTTCATAATTGGCTTCTATGTTCCCCATGTAATCGAAATCTTAACTTTGTCAGGATATGGTTGATATTTTTGATTCAAACAGTATTATCTAGCTTATACTTCCCAGAGTACACGATTTAACTGACAGGTGTATTAGATCATGACTCCAGTGTTTTATATGCTCGACAGCTTTATTGATCAATTTTCCTAGAGCACTGTGTGAAATGAAAAGATACAACCATCAATAAGCAATTTTACTAATTGAATTAGCATATGATGATAGTCTTCTAGGGATTTCTTTGGTTTGCAATGCATTTTGTTAACTTAGTCTACTCTGTTAATGTTGGTATATCAGGCTTCCTCTAAATTTCAGAAACATGGTTGTTGCAAATGGCAATGTCGACATGGAGGAAGGAACCCTTGAAATCGGGATGGGTATGCATTTTCTATTTATCTCCATATGAGTATCTTCACATCACTGATAATCTGGTAAAGATAATGCACACCTTCTTACAGTTCTCTTTGTATTGCAGAGTACAGGACAGTTTCTGGGGTTGCTGGTCCTCTTGTGATTCTTGATAAAGTGAAGGTATCCTCATTTCACACCGTTTCTTCGTGATTTAATTGATAATATTTTTTGATCCTGAAGCTGTCATTTTAGGGTCCTAAATACCAAGAAATCGTCAACATACGATTGGGAGATGGCACAACTAGGCGTGGTCAGGTGCTTGAAGTTGATGGAGAGAAAGCTGTGGTTCAGGTATATTAGTGTGATAGTATCATAGCGGCACGAAAAATGAAGAACGCATTACTTTTGTTCAGAAGTTTTCAATTCATCACCTATTGATGGGATCTTCTATTCAAATTTATTTATAGTATATTTTCATTGGAAACAGAGATGCCTTATATGGTTTATCTCATGTGTTACAAAACCTCCAAAGACTAAGATCATTTGCTGTCTGTAGTCATAACTTTCTTGGTGTGGAAACAATTATGCAATATTCCTATCACATTATCTCAATTTAAGCATCATTTGACAGTTAGTTGTCTTTGTCTTTTCATCGTCTTCAGTTCACCTCCGACATTGAGATGAATTCAAACTCCGATTATATGTGAATGTACAGTTTTTCCATTTCTACCTACCTTCCTTTCATTGTTCATGAAACTTGAGAAAATCACTCACAGGTTTTTGAGGGAACTTCCGGTATTGACAACAAATATACAACTGTGCAATTCACTGGTGAGGTAATATCGATTTCCCCTGAGACTTGCGCTCACGTGTAGCAGTAAAGATGCCCTTTTGCACTACTCATAAATTGGTGCCAATGGATATTTTTCTATCGTCTACGATTGAGTGGTCTTTCTGCAATTGCTTAAATTTTTTGAAAGGTAATTTGTTTGCTTTTTGGCTCATTTATATCTTCCTCCTTTTGCATTTTAAAGGTTCTAAAAACTCCAGTATCACTGGATATGCTTGGACGCATTTTCAATGGTTCTGGGAAACCGATAGATAATGGCCCACCAATTTTACCAGAGGCATACCTGGATATTTCTGGTAAGAGTTAGCTGGGTTCAAATATGCAGAAGATTTCAGGCTACATAGAATTTGATTCAGAATTGTTTTGTTATTAATCTCATACAGGAAGTTCTATCAATCCCAGCGAACGGACATACCCTGAAGAAATGATACAGACTGGGATATCTACAATTGATGTCATGAATTCTATAGCTCGTGGTCAGAAGATCCCTCTGTTCTCCGCTGCAGGTCTGCCACACAATGAAATTGCTGCTCAGATTTGCCGTCAGGCTGGGCTAGTAAAGCGTAAAGAGAAGACTGATAATATCTTGGAGGTATATATAAAGCCAAAACAAGTATTGGATGCCCACAGTATTTATCTATTAAAATTATTTGGATAACTCTCAGAAGTAGCCAGAAATAATTATAATGAAGCTGAAGCTGAAATAACTAACTGTTGAGGGCTGTTTGCTCCATCAACCAGGCTTGTACACTGATGTGTGAACTTTTCTATGGACATCCAAACCTTTCTCCCCCGTACTAAAATGTTCTACACACACTCGAAGTGATTAGTTTTGGATGAGTTTGATGGAAAAAAATATCTACCTGCACATTACGAGATAATTTTTCTTCTAAACTACATAATATGGTATCTCACGTTGTTGGCCCATTATTGTTTATTTATCATTCTGGGTGCTGTAGCCATCAATGCGCAATGCTTGCGGTAGGCAACTCTATATGTGTTAATCCGTATCCTCTTGGGATGACCAGTGAATCTAGTTTACAACATGGACTTGCGATACATTGTTATTTTCTGTGGTCTTTGTTCTAACTTCGAAGAAGTAGGTACTTGTATTGTGTACAATCTTGGTCTGGTTTACATGGCGCAGTGATGAAGTACTCCTCACTTGTGCCAAGAGGTCCTGGGTTCGATGCAGCCTCTCTGCATTTATGTGCCAAGCGAGCTTGCACATTAGCTGTGACTGAGAGTTGGCTTACTGAGACTCCCAGCTTCCTGACAAGCAGCCTTCTGACTGATTGTTCAGCGAACACTTTTGCATAATAAAGCTCTCTAAATTCCCTGCAAAAAAAGTTATAATAATAATAATTTAATTAACAGTAGCTATTAATTCGTATAATTCTCAGTTACATTGATTTATTCCGAACATCCTTTCTAGTTTTTTCTCCATGCTAGAGCATTAGTTTGACGTTCACGCATCTGCTACAATTGTTGTAGAATGCCGAGGAGGACAATTTTGCTATTGTCTTTGCAGCTATGGGAGTAAACATGGAAACAGCACAATTTTTCAAGCGTGATTTCGAGGAGAATGGTTCGATGGAGAGAGTTACCTTATTTCTTAATCTGGTACATCTGCATACCTTTTCCCCTCTTTTCTTTCCTTCACTTGTTGCTCTAAGGATTTTACCCCTTACTTTTGTTCATAGGCAAATGATCCTACCATCGAGCGTATTATTACTCCAAGAATTGCTCTCACCACAGCGGAATACTTGGCATATGAGTGTGGGAAGCATGTTCTTGTCATCCTGACTGACATGAGTTCATATGCAGATGCACTTCGTGAAGTAAGGGCTCTTACCTCCAGTAATATTTTCCTGGATTTTACTGTAGAAACATGTTGGAAATTGTCTCCCATCAACTGGAGTTACCACACGATTTGTGTTAGCAACACATAACCCTGAATGTTTTTGATATCAAATCTTTTAACCTTCTCCAATAAATCTTGACATAGATATTGATTATAGAAAACGCAGATTTGCAGAGCCAAATTTATAACTGCCTTTGGGTAAACTGGCATATACTGTTTATTTATTATCAATAGGAGCTAAGTATTTACTATTGCAGGTATATTAGTTTATACTTTTCTGTTATAAATTACTTGGTTGAAGTTAGATTAACATACGACATTTAAGTAAGCACTCAGATAAAAAAAGTATAAGCTATTGATAATTATGAATGATATCTTAGCAAAAAGAATTTTATATGCAAAGACAATGTCATAGATAATTAAATTCTGGTTGCAGTGTTGGCTGAGGACAGTGGATATTTGTATGTAGTCCTTGTATGGTCTGGATTTAACTGGTCCTTCAGTGTATTGTCCTGTTCATTCTCAGTTCCCTTACTCTATATGGACGTATATTTACCTCCTGCCTTTTTCCTTTCAGGTCTCTGCTGCCCGAGAGGAAGTACCTGGAAGGCGTGGTTATCCCGGTTATATGTATACTGACTTGGCGACGATCTATGAGCGTGCTGGTCGTATAGAAGGAAGAAAAGGATCGATTACGCAGATACCTATTTTAACCATGCCTAATGATGGTCAGTTAATGATATATTCTTGCTTTTCTACCAAATGTTTTATGACATGACATATCTTCTCTGCTTCAATGTAACTATGTAAATTTGTAGAGTTGATTTAACCGAGGAAGAATAGTGTGAGACCTGTTCTATAATTATCACTCAAAACAAGCTACACTCGTAAAATTTGTTCAGTATTCTGGCAAAAAAAAGTTATCTAAGTTATCTACTGTTGTAGATATTACCCATCCAACTCCTGACCTTACTGGTTACATCACCGAGGGGCAGATCTACATTGACAGGCAGCTACATAATCGGCAGGTATTGTACACTTTCCAGTTTTTTACTAAACTTTACAAATGATCTCTAAATGCCCACTAAACTTAGCATATGTTCTAAGGCTGTTATTTGGATTCCTGATCTGAACAAGAAAGGTGACTAGACTTAATATGGTCAATTGCAATGACTTCTTTTTTCTTTGCTGGGACAGGAGGCATACGTAGCACCTCTGTAGAACACTTCATTCTATGCAACGAATAATTTACCAGGCTCTTTAAATTGAGGATGCAGCTTGTTGCCTTTCCTTCAGAAAGAGAAAATAATACTTGTCTGGCATAGTAACTTAGCAATAAAACGGAAAACCCTATACTGGCCTAAATGACTAAGCCCTTGAGTATCATAATTAACTCGGATCAATATTTTTGTAGCTCCTAACTGAGTATTATCTCAAAATTTATGTCTGATCTTGTTGCTAATATCTATCTGGCAGATATATCCACCAATTAATGTCCTTCCCTCACTTTCGCGGCTCATGAAGGTATGATTTTTGCTACTAAAGAAAATTGTTACAATCGACACCTAAGTTATAGTGATACAAGCATTATCAGTGAGGTCCACAACTGCTTACCTATTCTGGATCTTTTGCAGAGCGCTATTGGCGAAGGCATGACTCGCCGGGACCATTCTGATGTCTCAAACCAGGTTCGCTAGAGTTTCCCATAATCTGTAGCCTACACGATCGTATTCGAGGATATGGATCGGTTAATCACATGTTTTCCTTTCAGCTATATGCCAATTACGCCATAGGCAAAGACGTGCAGGCGATGAAGGCAGTGGTCGGAGAGGAAGCACTGTCATCAGAGGACTTGGTAACCTTGAACTTGCACTGACTTTTCACTTTATTTTCTGAATTGTTTGAAGCTCCTTATAAACTGAACTCTTGGAAAATGATGGCAGCTTTACCTTGAGTTCCTCGACAAGTTTGAGCGGAAGTTTGTGGCTCAGGGGGCATATGACACGCGGAACATCTTCCAGTCGCTTGACCTTGCCTGGACCCTACTCCGCATCTTCCCCCGCGAGCTGCTCCACCGTATACCGGCGAAAACCCTTGATCAGTTCTACAGTCGTGATGCCTCCCACTAAGTCAGAATTTGGGCGCCATCATGGAAATTGGTTGTTGTTGTGCAATAAAGCGGTGCCAGGGGCCCAGTTAATATATATTGTGCTATCCTCCCAATTTGTAGTTCAAATTTTTGCTAGCATTAGCAAAACATCAATTCTTTTGACAAAAAACATTATTTATCTAGCAATTCGGGCAACATTGATGCTCAAATCGCGTCATGTATCATCTTGCTGAGGACAATTGTTGCAAGGAAGGGGAATAATGGAGGATAAGTTCCTCGCAAAATAACAATAATCGAGAACAAGTTGAGCTGGGTATTATGGACTTTTGAATAAAGAGTGAAACGATTTGCATCTACGGTCAGCTTTTAGGCACTCTAATAGAGCTTGTTGATGATTTCATACTAAGAGCATCTCGAAGAGTAGCCTTAAAAACAAAGGCGTGCCCAAAAAACTGCTTTTAGGTCACTTCGGGCAAAAAAGAAACACATCAACAGCGGCCTTATACATATATGGTGGCCAAACAAATTTAGGCCCTACCCAAATAAATGCTATAACTGATGAAAATATACATCACCAGCAGCAGCTGCCCAGAAACCAATTCGGCTACCGTGGGAACCCCAACCGCCCAAAGTGAAACTTAACGTCGCCAACTCGCCTCCTCATCGCAAATTGGCCAAACGGTACACACACATGTATCCCCTAGGCGACTAGGGTTCCAAATATCCCCTTGCGGCGCGCCGCTAGGGTTCCACATATATCACATCTACACCAAAAATTTCTCGCGTAGGGTTGATCGTGTTGACCCGTGCGCGATCCCAGATAGTTCTTGACTGCTATTGATGGCTTGCATGGCGGAGAGGAGGAGTGGAAAGGCGCCGAAGGGCGTCGCGTCGGGAAGTGGGGGTGGGCGAGGTACGACCGGATCAGAAGCAAATCTGGAAGACAGGTTTTCAGGGCTGAACCTCCATGGGGAGGAGGAAGAGGAGTTGGATCTGTCGGGAGAGATTGAAGGATTAATAGAAGAAACTCGTTGGATCGCCATCTTTAGGGTTCATACGACCAAACCCTTTGGTCATGTTGCTTTGTATAAGGCGATGCGGAACGCCTGGGCGCCGGCGCAGGGAGTGATCTTCAAGGATAAGAAACCAAACATCTTCCTCGCCCAATTCCTTTGCATAGGTGACTGGAATCGCGTCATGAATGGTGGCCCATGGTTGTTCCGAAACGCCGCTGTGGTGTTGGAAGAATATGATGGACTGTCAAACGTCGAGGAGTATAAACTCGATCGTATCGTTGTGTGGGCACGCATTATTGGCATACCGGATGGTCTCATGAAGAAAACGGAGATTGCTGAGAAAATAGCTAAAAAAGTGGGAATTCCCCCGATCAAAGTCATAGTCAATGAGGGGCGTATAAACCCAGCAAAGTATTTGAGGGCTCGAGTCCATATAATGCTGGATACCCCCATTGTTCGGTTTGTTCCGTTGACATTGAAGGAAAGCAAATGGTATCCTGTTGAATATGAAAAGCTTCCTGACTTCTGCGACTTTTGTGGTCTGATTGGACACCTGGTTACTGAATGTGGGGATGGTCTCCACCACCCAGAGGACTGCGAGTGGGGGGACTGGCTCCTGGTGAATTATGATGATCCCTTTGGTGGATCTGGAAGTGGTAGGGGAAGGACGAACATGGGAAGGCCTAGGGGAAGAGATGGGGGGCTCGACAGAGAACAAGTTGATCCGGAGGACCCAAATCCCAAAGGCCAGAATGACATGGAGCTAGACAGGAGGATGAATAACCAGGGGGCTGTTGTTCCGATGGCAAAAAAGAGACTTATTGGAGATGATGGTTCAGGGACAAGTAATGGAGGGAGGGAGGTTTTAACTCCACCGCCAGGCTTTGTAAACGAGAGAGTTGGTCTGCTGGAATCTGAAAGAAGTGACAGGGTGGACAAGAGTCAGATGAGTACACCAGAGAAGATCCATGATCCAAAGAGACTGAGGGCGAACTCAAGTGCTGCTAACCCGCAGGTTGATGCATCAGTGACACCCCTTGTGGGTGATCGCCGGGAGCAATGAGGATCATTAGCTGGAACTGTCGGGGCATATTAGGCGCCCCGACAGTTCTGTCGCTTCTGGATATCCAGAGGCGGCATAAACCCGATGTGATTTTTCTGTCTGAAACACATTTGGATGATGAAAAGGCAGAAGCGTTAAGGAGGAGGCTTGGTATGGACGAAAAAATAGTTGTACCAAGTCCGGATGGAAGAAGGGGTGGGCTCTTGATGGTTTGGAAGAAGGAGGTTAGGATCTACTCCCAAACCACCACTCTTACAGGAATTGATGTGAATGTCCATGAGACAAATGGGAACATATGGAGGCTAACAGGAATTTATGGAGAACCTAGCTGGGAGCACAAGGATCGTACCTATAGGTACATACGAGACCTACACACACACTCAAGGCTCCCATGGGTTATCATTGGTGACTTTAATGAAATTTTACTGTCTTCTGAAAAGGAGGGAGGGGTACCACGACACCACTCCCGACTAGTTGCATTCCAAGATGCTCTTTCCGACTGCTCCTTGGAGGACATGGGGTATGTTGGAGATAAGTTCACTTGGTTTAGGGGTGGACTGAAGGAACGCTTGGACAGGGTTGTTACAAACGCTGAATGGATGGGTATGCACCCGTATGCAGGTTTGTGTAACTTGGAGATGGGGAAATCTGACCATAGACCCATCTTGCTAGACACTGAATACCTCTCTGGAGTCGTGGAGAACAGGCCCAAGTTCAAGCGCCAGTTTGAGGCCAGATGGCTAGAAGAGGAAACTGTCGAAGAAGTTGTAAGGACAGCTTGGCAAAAGGCTGTGCAGCAAGGCTTGCACCCATCTGTGAAAGGAAAAATTGATTCAGTCTATTGTTACTTGCATGATTGGGATAGAAAGACTCTGAAAGGGCCTAGAGCCCGACTTAACAAAGCTCAGAAGGAGTTGGAGGCACTCATGCAGGCACCATATACGGAGGAGGGTAGGGCGAAGCAGAAAGAACTCTCGGTCCTCATTGAAAATCTACTGGACCAGGAAGAAATCTT
Source organism: Triticum aestivum (assembly GCF_018294505.1). Taxonomy (NCBI): domain Eukaryota; kingdom Viridiplantae; phylum Streptophyta; class Magnoliopsida; order Poales; family Poaceae; genus Triticum; species Triticum aestivum. Next base: position 352,514,797 of record NC_057802.1, on the reverse strand, counting down.
CTGGGCCCAGCGTGGTAGGGTTCGATGGCTTCGGAAAGGCGATCGTAATACAAATTATTTTAACCAATTTGCTTCAGCAAGGAGGAGAAGGAATATGATAAAAAAAACTCCGTAATAATAATAATGGGTGGACCGAGGGGAATGATAACCTCAGTCCACTGATCCGTGATTATTTTGATGGTCACTTTCATTCTGATGATGTGGATTGTGATCAACAATTGATGCAGACTGTTAAAACACGTGTACGCCTGAGATGAACAGCATGTTAACAGCTCCATACACCCGAGAAGAGGTCAAAAAAGCACTGTTTCAAATTGGAGACATGAAGGCACCGGGGCCGAACGGTTTACATGCAGTCTTTTATAAGAGGTTTTGGCACATTTTGGGGGAGGAGCTCACTGATGAGGTTCTCGAAGCAGTACAGATGAGGAAAGTACCAGCAGGGTGGAATCACACAAATATTGTGTTAATACCAAAGGTAGATAGCCCAGAGGTAATAACACAGTTCAGGCCAATCAGTTTATGCAATGTGGTATATAAAATCATCTCTAAAATGCATGCGAACAGGTTAAAGAAAGTTCTTCCAGAGATCATATCCCCCACACAGAGTGTGTTTGTGCCTGGTAGACTCATAACAGATAATGTGCTTATTGCGTATGAATGCTTTCATGCAATAAAGAAAAAAACTCATGGCTCTAATGGGTATTGTGCAGTCAAGTTAGACATGATGAAAACATATGATCGTGTGGAGTGGAGTTTCTTGGAGCAAATGATGTTAAAACTCGGCTTTGATCCGGGTTGGATTGAGATGATAATGGAGTGTGTTTCCTCAGTAAGCTATAAGATAAGGTTTAATGGTGCAGAAACATATGAGATAATACCTACTAGAGGATTAAGGCAAGGTGACCCCTTGTCCCCTTATTTATTTATGCTTTGTTCTGAAGGATTATCGAGCATGTTGGCCCATGAGGAAGAGGTGGGTGGCTTGGGGGGTATCAAAGTCTGTCGTAATGCACCATCCATCTCCCACTTGCTTTTCGCAGATGATTCTCTCATTTTTATGAAGGCCAATACACAGAATGCAAATGCTTTGAGGAGGGTTTTAGATGTATATTGTGCAAGCTCTGGACAGCTTGTCAGTACGGCAAAATCAAGTGTTTTTTTCAGCCCCAATACAAATGTTGACGTCAGGGAAGATGTATGCAGGACCCTTGACATTTTAACAGAAGCACTATCTGACAAATACCTTGGTCTTCCTACAATTGTAGGTGTGGACAGAAGTGGTTGTTTTCAGCACTTGATTGACCGAATTTGTCAGAGAATTAAAGGGTGGAAGGAGAAAATACTTTCTGCACAAGGGAAGGAAATTTTGTTGAAAGCAGTGGCCCAATCAATTCCCTCGTATGCTATGTCAGTTTTTAAATTGCCAAAAGGAATTTGTAAGGCAACAACAGATGAAATGGCAGGGTTTTGGTGGGGAGATAGTGAGGAGAAGAAACGGATGCATTGGTTTGCATGGTGGAAATTGTGCATGCCAGAGAGGAAAGGAGGACTGGGGTTTAGAGACCTTCATAGTTTTAATCTTGCTTTATTAGCAAAACAGTGTTGGCGTCTGATCCAGAATCCAGAATCTTTGTGTGCTCGAGTTCTCAGTGCTAAATACTATCCAGATGGAAACATATTGAATGCAGGGTCGAAGAAGGGATCCTCCTTTACGTGGCAGAGTATCGTTGCTGGGATTCAAACGTTCAAACGAGGATGTATTTGGAGAGTGGGTACGGGATCACATATAAACATTTGGCAAGATCCTTGGGTTCCAACAAGTGAGTCCCGGAAAATCATAACACCACGGGGATCCACTATGTTGACAACAGTGGAAGAGTTAATTGATCCACATACAGGTCAGTGGGATGAGGTGTTGGTTCGCGATGTCTTTTGGCCGATCGAAGTGTACAGAATCCTACAAATCCCACTGAGAGTACATATCATGGATGACTTTGTTTCATGGCATTATAACCGGAATGGAAACTTCACAGTTAGATCGGCTTATCACACAGAATTTAAACATCAATTTGGGCGTCAGATGGATCTGTCTTATCCACAAGGGAGCCGAGAACAGGATATATGGAAGCATGTTTGGGCTCTTCGAGTACCTGGGAAGATCAACCACTTTGTGTGGAAAGTTATCCGAGGAGTGCTACCATGTTTTGGAACCCTTGCAGGATCCGGGCAGTGTCTGGTCTGCCGGATTGGTTATGAAGACACGCAACATTGTTTATTCCAATGTCCTCGAGCCTTGGAGATCTGGGAGAAACTCGGCTTAAAAATGGAGATTCAAAACACAGCTTTACAGGACAGATCGGGTTCATTCACGATGAGCACTCTAATGTATAAAGATGAAAGCACAGAGGGCGTACCGATGGCAGAGCTAATGGCAGTGGCTAGCTGGTACATATGGTGGCAGAGGAGACAGAAAGTAAAGGAGATACACATCCCACCACCGGATCAGACAGCTGTTTCAATCCGAGTCCTGGCCACGAACTTTTACCGTTCACTCGCAATGAATCAGCCCATAAGAAAGCGTGATCACATGTGGCAGAAACCGGGAAGGGGAGTAGTGAAGATAAACGTGGATGCATCCTTTTGTTATGAGAATATGAATGGAGGAACGGGGGCTATTGCGCGGGATGAGCGCGGTGAGTTCATTGCTGCAGCTAGCTGGTTTATACCGCATGTGACAACAGCAAAATCTGCGGAGATAATGGCCATCCGTAATGGCTTCTATCTTGCCGCTACGATCGGTTGCAATACTTTCCAGATAGAATCTGATTGCTATAATGCGGTCCAAGCGTTTAGTATGGAAGAATACTCAGGACAAGATTCAGCTACTGTTGAAGGAAAAGAGTTGGGATTAGATGTTGCTCATTATGAAATCATTGCTTGCCTACGGGAAGCAAATGAAGTAGCTGATTGTATAGCTAAATACTCCCTCTCTAGTAGACTCTCGGAGTTTTGGGATAGCTCAATCCCGGACTTTATTTCTCAACTTGTTGTAAACGACCTCGCTATCATTTGAGAAATAAAGTTATTTACGTCAAAAAAACTCACCTCCTGATCGCGATCGCCGTCGACCCATTCTCGCCACCGCCGCCGCCACTCGGTCGGCCACCCCCAACGCCGCCGGCTGAGACCCATCACGATCCCATCCACCGCCACCGAAGCTTGGAAGTCGACGCAGATTCTGGTCATTTCCCCACCCATCTACTGGCCGAAATCGTCGGCACCGCACCACCATCAGCCGGCGATGTCGATTAGCGGTCGGGAGACCTCCAATTGCCTAGCACGGCCACCGCTGAGCCGCGGCTCCGTTTGGAGCCCTCGACACTCATGCGACACGAAGCCGCCAGAGTTGGCAGCACCCTCGGCCCCTGGTCCCTCTTTATGCCAATTCCTAGGTGGCCTGACGACTATCTCGGCCCCGGCGAGATACGCTGACAAGAATTTGAAGGCAGAAAAAACTCTTGGAGGCATAAAACCTTCTCTCCCCACACCTAAAATCAATTTAAAGACACCAATTTCTTGACTGTTGTTCGAGATGCTCTATGTACTAGTTTCGGCCTCCGAGGCAGAGATATTATGAAGTGATGGAAATGAAAGAAAGAGAGTGAAAACTTTGAGGGATAGCTTGAATTTTGAAAGTGTTAGCCTTAGTTCTAATGCTTGTGCCCCTCCCTCCATCTCAAAATAAGTGTCTCAACTTTGTACTCCCTCCGTCTCATAATATAAGAGCGTTTTCGACACTATACTAGTGTAAAAAACGCTTTTATATTATGAGACGGAGGGAGTACTAAATTTAGTATAAAATTATACTAAAGTTGAGACACTTATTTCGGGACGGTGTGATACAATACAAGCTCAAGCTGTAACCTCACAAGCGCAAAAGGTATCCAAGATTTACACGAAATTCCTCCATCAACCACCTAACAACATTACCGAAAAAGGCTTCCACCCCGCTTTATATATAAATCAAAGATCCACATCACCCGATACAAACACACGCCACCACCACACACACCCAAGGCAAGGAACAAAGGCGCTGAGCGCAGCAACACCACCCCTAGCGCTACTACCACGAAGAGATGAAGCCGCATACGACGAACCGTGAACTCCAAGGCAGCGCCTTCAGGAAGGAAACGACACCGGAACGCCGTCACCGCCCGATCCAAGGATCAGAGTTTCCCCGGAGCAGCACGACGGGCCGTGAGCGCCGCGACGACGCCTTTAAGAAGGGAACGAGCTTCGCCGCCGCCGGTCCATCTGAAGACAGAACAGGTTTTCACCCCGGCCAACACTCACCGCCACCGAACGCCACACCCCGGCTACCATGCCGCCCAAACGGCCATGGCCACCAGGCAGCACCAAAGCCACGATCTCTGCCCAAGAGCACCGCGCTACCACCTCCAGGGCCGCCGCCCCGGCATCCAAGACCTTGACACCACCTCACCCGAGACCCGCCGCTACCCCGACCAGAGAGACGGGCGGAAAGGTCCCACCTTTCGCACCCCTGGGCGACCCCCAGCGTCGAGACCCAATAGGCCGGCCAGCACAGGCATCCATCAACCCGTCCTGCAACCCAGAGCGCGAGACAAGCTCGGTCCTGTAGCACCGAGGGGGGGACGAGGTCAGTCCTGCTGCATCATGCACGAGACGAGCTCGGTCCTGCTGCACTGTGCGCGAGACGAGCTCGGTCCTACTGCATCGGGGGCGAGACGCGCGATGGGCCGCAGCTGGGTGTAACGCCCGGATAATCAAGCTACAGTAATCCCACGCTAATGGTGCCACGTCAACACAGTTACTGTTGCTAATCTACCGTTAGGTCAAACCGTTTGAAAATTCGAATTCAAATTAATGTCAACAATAAAAGTTTTTCAAAATTTAAAACAAAAATGTTCGGGAGGTGCCATATTTTGCATAAGTAAATATGGTGTAATAAACACATTTTTATAAAATGCCTAGATAATTTAAAATGATTTAAAGCAGAAAAGAAAATAAATAAAAAGAAAAGAAAATACAAAAGAGAACAAAAAAAAGG